>NW_006800452.1:187085-256841 GCF_000485575.1 Poecilia formosa | reverse complement strand
GCGTGCGTGCGTGCGTGTGTGTGTGTGTGTGTTCAGGGGAGAATAACTGCTGTGAAGGAGCTGGACTATGAGATCAGCAACGGGCATTATGCATTGGTTATCACGGCTACTGACCAGTGTCCGAAACCTGCTCTCCGCCTGACATCTAGCACAACAGTAATGATCATTTTTTATCATCTTTACAGAGATAATCCAGATTCCCATCACCAGCTCCAGCTTTGTGGGGGTTTGAATAAAAAACCGTCTCCTTCCTGCTTCCAGGTGTCGGTAAACGTCTTGGACGTGAACGACGTGACGCCAACCTTCCCCAGACAGTACGAGGGTCCCTTTGAGGTAACGGAGGGCCAGCCGGGCCCGCGGGTGTGGACCCTCAAAGCAAGCGATGAAGATTCTGGTCTCAACGGCAAAGTAGAGTACAGCATCACTGGTGGAGATAACCAGAGTCAGTGTCCCTCTGTCTGCTTTCTCTGAGCATCTAAAACCGTTTGCGTTCCCCTCTAAGGTTTTCTCTGCTTCGTTCTCAGATGAGTTCATGATCTCTCCTGTGGAGGGCGAGCTTCGGGTGAGGAGGGATGTGGAGCTGGACAGAGAGACCACAGCTTTCTACAACATCACCGTGACGGCGCGGGACCTGGGAACCCCGTCACGCAACAGTTCGGTGAGCCGCTTTACGTCAGCAGCCGTCAAGCTGCAAGCAGACGCTACTTTGTCATCATATCCTCTTCCATAAATGGGAACTTATAAGTGTCACTTCTGTATTATAATATCTCTTTGCATAATTCTAACGGCACAATGTCCACAAAATACTTTCTATCTCCTTTATTTTCAGATAACTGCTGTAGGAATACATTCCTCTGTATTTTTATTGTTTCCAGGCTAGAAAAGTAGGAGATGAGACACGAGTTGCAAACATTGTGGATGAAAAATTCAGAACAGCAGGTTTTGTGAGGCAGAACAACTATAGACAATTTCAAAGCTGTTTTTGTGTTCAATAATATACACTTTTTAAAATTCAACTGAAAAACAATATATATAGTAGGGGGAAATATAAAATGAAAAAAAAATGCAATAGCCTCTTTGCAGAAGTGCACACACTATAAAATTAAAACTTTGATGGCTCAGTTAAAGCACTGGGTCAGTGTGAGGTCACCCTGTCATCAGCTACAGTGAAGGCTCGGCTTTTCTTGTTGGCTTTTCTCGACTTTCCTCATTCCATCTTTTAGCCAACGCTGTGGTTGGCGGAGGAGTTTCAAAGAATCAGAAAGATCTTTAAGCTGCTACAACTCAGAAAAGATGACAAAAACTGCACAAAATGAGCTTCAGAAATTTGCAACAAGTGGTTCTGTTCTGTGTGTGACGACAATCTCCTGTATTCTTTTTATTTTGAATTGAGCAATTAAGTTTTACAAGAGGCTGGAAGGTTGAGTTATGGTGAAAGTAAAAGAATAACGTACACGCAGTAAAGCACGGTGGTGGCTGCATCATTATCTGTTCTTTGTGTTTAAAGTTTTGGATTTTGTGAAGGTTATGAACAGCTCAGAGGTACTTATAGCGCTGAGCTGTTCATAAGAAGCTATAAGTACCAAATACTACATCAGTAACACTTAGGTGCCTGAAGGCTAAAGACAAGGGAAGATTTTATTTTTCAATCATGCATCCAAAATGATGCATGAATGACAGAGAGAGTGACAGAAAATCTATGGAGCCATCAGAGGATGTGGACTAAAAATGTTCTCACAATCAGAGAGATTCAGAGAATGATTGCAAGGCAGTGAACAAACAGTCATGTCAAAACATGAATGGAGAGGAGAAACTGAATTTATAGCTAAGTATTACTTAATAATCTTTGTGAAACAATATTTTCTATGAACTTTTGAGATTCCCTGAACAGTGCTGCTTCATCAGGTGGTGGTGGGCGTCTACGTTCTGGACATCAACGATAACGACCCCGTCATCCTTAATTTGCCCTACAACACCAGTGTGAGTGAAGGTGCGGCGATACACACCTCCGTGGCCAGAGTTCAAGCTCGGGACGCAGATAGCGGACGCAACGCACTTCTAACTTACAACATCACTGCTGGAAACCCGGGCGGAGCCTTCTACATCAACGACACGGTAACGGAAACCAAAAACTCTGAAGCCAGACACATTTGTCCGTTCTTCTGCCCTGATTCAGGAGGGCCACACCTTCATGTTGGTCTTAAAAACGTGCAGCATGTCGGTGAGAGCAGCTCGTATTAGAAGGATGTGCACAGATGTTTCCTAATTCTCTCTCTCCTTCTGTAATCAGCTAAAGAGAACAGAAAGTTCCAGCTGAAACTATTTCAACTGTTCTTACATAAACATGGAAACTTCCACATATCACTGACTGCAAGTTTGTTACAGAACCGCAAGAAAAATTCCCATAATAGTCCATAAACATCGTTAGAGTTAGAGTCAGATCAACATGGCCTCGCAGCTGTTTGCAGAAATGAGTCTGTTTCTTCGTCCACATCTAAACATTTCCAGCGTCTTGCAGCAGTGTTCATACATCTTGAGCTTTTTCGTGTTTTGTCACATTACAAGCACAGACTTCAAAATATTTTATACAGATTAAAGTGATGGACCAACACAGATTAACATCATTTTGAAGTGGAAGGACAAACAGCATAGGTTTTCATTTCATCAGTAAAAATCTGAAAGGTGTGGGGTGCATCCAGCTCCCTCCAGTCAAAGAACCACTTTTCTCTACTTTACAGCTTGTAGTCTTACCTGTCTATCTGCTGTGGACTGCTCAGTCGTCAGGGAACGTTTTCAAATCTTGCCACAGATTGTGAATTAGATTTAGGTCTGAACTTTGTCTAGGCCTCTCGAATGAACAGACCCGTAAAGATTTGTGGCTGTAATTGCACCTAAAAGTGACTTTATAACGTTTTAAATCAGAGAGCTGAAGACAAACACAGGCCACACTTCTCAGATTTTTATTAGTGTCATTAGTTTTGAAGCCATGTCTCCTTTTTCTTCCACATCACAGTTACACTCTACCACATTTAAACCCATTAAACATGTTGCTCTTCAAAACTTCAACTCGCATCCTGAACTGTCTGCTCTGTGGTTTTCTTATGTATGACGCATCCTGATTTATGTAGTGATATGTCCTTCATGCCTGCAGCTCTGATTCATCTCTGTCCCACATAGTCAGGTGTTGTGCAGGTGAACAGACCGCTGGATAGAGAGTTAGTGGCGGAGTACACGCTAACCATCACTGTGAAGGACAATCCAGAGAACCCCCGCATCGCTCGCAGGGTAATCCCCCTTTCCACAGTCTTAATGTCTCAGCAATTTTCAGTCTTTTAAGCATGCTAAGCAGTTTCATACATTTTAATCTACATGTCGTATGAAAATGTGTCATTTTCAAAACGTCTTTTTTCGTCCTTTACCTGTAAACAACCAGCACTCTTCCCATGGTGCTTCCATGTTTTCTGCTTTACAAAGATAATTAAAAACATCTGCAATAATGATGTAATAATCTCTTACCAGAAACCCATCTCATTAAATTAAAATAAACATATTCAAGCAGAATGAAACCAGTGTGAACAATCTTTGCAAGCAGTTATTACAGGAGCGTCTTTGGTGTTTTGTAAACGGAAGCCAACATGCAGGTACCCTAAAAAAAGGCCGTGTAGAGAAAGGTGCGAAACTGAACTTGCAAAGGTATGCATCAAGTTAACCACCAAGTCTGCAGCACGGTTCTGCAGGTTCTCCTGTCAAGTTGCAGGGCTGCACAAGGTTGATTTTTAAAGGGCTTAAATGATGTTTACTTCATTTTCTCTGAAGCACCTCGCTGGGTTGCAGCTGATCTAATGTAACTCACATCTGGGACACATGTGATCATATAGCCAAGAAGACCATCTTGCATGGAACTGGTTGGGCTCTGGGGGAGTTAGATGAGGGAAATGCAGAAATAACAGCTCAGCTCAGGCAGACTTTTAATGTTCTCTCACTCTTTCATCTTTTGTTTCAATAAAACCAGGACTCTGACTTTTTGGTTATCACCATTCTGGATGAGAATGACAACAGGCCCGTGTTCACGAGAACCAGCTACAGAGCTGAAATAATTGAGAACTCACCAGCAGGTATCTACCTTCTTCCTTTGATTTGACTAGGACAATCCACATATGCTGTATTGAAACTTCGCAGCGTTGTCTCCACCACTTCCTGACTTTGTTTATGCATAGCTCATGCTTGCTTTTTTCCATCTTGCGGTTTCGACAGATTAACTCACAGCTGTAATTTTCTCTGTACCTTTAAAGGGCATTAGTTCATGTTGTTTAACACATGAACCAATCAGTAATCAGAATTCGCAGCTGGTTACGAATGGGTGAATATAAAAACATAAGAAGTTTACAGAGAGCTACTGACATTTTATCACACAACAACCATGAATTACAATTTACTTTATTTGAATTTTACATCACCGACCAAGAAAAATGTAGAGAATAATTGTGAAGCTAAAGGAAAATCATAACCTATAAATGAATTCTGACAGTTGACCTGCATTTAAATTCAGATCCAGTGAAAGAATACTTAATACACCATTTTGAACATCAGGCAACAACGATGCACATTTTGAAGTACTGCATTAGAGAACAACGTCAAAATTCAAAATAATTTGCTCAATTTTGTCAAAAGTTTTTACGCTTGTTTTGGGCTTTTCTGAAAAAGAGTGAATGCGTGACAGGGAGATAGAGACACATTTGCCAAATAAGTTCTGATGTTGCGAAAGCTCCCATCCACTGATGGGTCTGTGCCTTACCAGAGGCACGAAACACAGAAATCACAGATGTTTTCCTAATGTTTTCTGATCTGTAATTTCCAAACTGTTCATGAAATCCATCTTTCTTCACATGTTCTTCAGGCAGCACAGTGACTGTTTTAAATGGGCCTGTTCTGGCTGAAGACAGAG
This sequence comes from Poecilia formosa, assembly GCF_000485575.1. Taxonomy (NCBI): domain Eukaryota; kingdom Metazoa; phylum Chordata; class Actinopteri; order Cyprinodontiformes; family Poeciliidae; genus Poecilia; species Poecilia formosa. Next base: position 251,896 of record NW_006800452.1, on the reverse strand, counting down.
ACATCGGCCCAAATGCTGTGGTGAAATACCGACTGTTGGGGCCAAGGGTCGACCTCTTCATTGTTGACTCCAACACTGGTAACCTCATTTCTCTGGAGACAGTTAGCATGAAGCCATGCTGAAATAGTAAAGCTAATGTCTCTGGATCTCTCCTCAGGGGTCCTACTGGTGCGTCAGGGAGCAAAGTTGGATCGTGAAGCCTTCCAGGACCCTCGGGTAGAGCTGATTCTGGTTGGGGAAGACATAGGAGGGTTAAACAACAGCGTCCCTCTCACCGTCACGATCCTGGACCAGAACGACAACCCTCCTGTTTTCAGCCCGTCTAGCTTCAGCGTCCGACTGCCTGAGAACAGTCCCACTGGTGCGTATGACACGTCTGAGACGGACCTGGTCTCACATGAGATGTTTGTCAGGTTTAACTCGTGTCTGAAAACATTACCGCCTCACTGGTTGTTGTTGAGGTTTATTTGATGGAACTGTAGATGTCTTCCCACCTGTCTTTGTCACCTCCAGGCGTTGTGGTGACTCAGCTCTCCGCCACCGATGCGGACTCTGGCGCCAACGGTTGGTTGATGTACCGTTTAGAGAGCGGTGCTCAGGACCGCTTTGTGGTCGACCCGATTTCTGGTGCCGTCCTGGTGGGTAACACCACACTTGACAGAGAGGAGCGTGGGTCGTACCGCCTCGTTGTGATGGCAACTGATCGCGGCGCGCCCCCTTTGTCCGGTACAGCCACGCTGACAGTTATCCTGGACGACGTTAATGACTCCAGACCACGTTTTATAGAACCTATAACCATGATAAACGTCAACGAGTCGACCCCACCAGGTGTGGTGGTAGCTACCCTCACCGCTGAAGACCCAGATCTCAATCCAAGGCTAGAGTACTACATCATCTCAGTGGAGGCAAAGGATGATGGGAACAATCCAGTGGTTGGCTTGCAGAACTCCTTCGGCATTGATTTACACACAGGTTGACTTTGGTTTTCTGAAACATTTGTCATTTAAACAACGTTGTTGTTTTTTTTTTACCCTTTTATTTAGATGTTTTGAAACTGCCGACATGTTTTTGGGAATTTCTAGGTGCAGTATTTGTTCGTAACCCGCTGAACAGAGAGCTGGTAGCTACGTTTGAGATAATTGTGTCTGTCCATGACAACGCCAGTGAGGTTATTGACAAGTCTGGCAGTGTTCCTAACGGTAAGTCCAGGTTGTGTTTACCTTCAGATCCTGATTCTAATTCATCCCCCATACTTACGGTATTGACGTCTCTCTGGAATATAAGTCACATCAGTCAAAAAATTTGTCATGAAGAGGAAAAAACTCCATCTTACTGTGATTCAAGTTAAAGTCCACAAAGATTTTAGCAATTTCCACATTTTTACGTTTGTCTCGGAAGGACAGAAACGCCTTTTGCCTGCTGTGCCTCACACACAACCAGCTACCATCCAGATAATCACCAAGTCATGGAGATTTGGTGAACCCAACCACACTTTGCTTCCTCTGACGGTGGCCAGCTGAACCTGGGAATTCATCCAGAAGTTGTTGGTCACAGTTCTAGCTGCTTCTTCATGCCACCCTTCCATGACCTTCACTTCTCAATACTACCCTGCTATTGGTCTTATTTGATCACCGTAAAATTAAAAGGCAAAATGTAAAATTATTAATGTCCGTTATTGCTCTGTTTGCCAGATTTACTTGTCTTTCCCATTTGGAATAGAGATGGTAAGACATATGGGTTTCTGAGTCATGTCTTATTCAAGCTGTAGTGAAATTAAATCGAAATTAGATTACAAATTACAAATTCAAAGTTGTATAAGACTTTGATCAACATTAAAATGGTTTGTTTAAATTTATTTTGAAGAGTTTTGCCAGAGTGAATCAAGGATTTTTCTAAATATTTCAGTGTGAGTTTCTCTTGCAGTAAAAGTTTTTTTTTCTTTGCTTATTTCTTTTCCTTTCAGCGAGACTAACCATCAACATCCTGGACGTCAACGACAACGCGCCTCGCTTCCGGCCCTTCGGAGTCACCAACTTCACAGAGCAGATTTTAGAAGGAGCTCAGCCGGGCACGACGCTGCTGTCGGTGTCCGCTGTGGACCCCGATAAAGGTCCAAACGGTCAGGTCATTTATCAGCTGCTGCACCTGCCAAGAGGGGGCTATGTCAGACTGGAGGACTCTTCCACCGGTAAGATCACCCATAAGCTTTGCAGAACAAATGCAGCATAGAAATTTACTGTAGAACTGCTGCTGCTGCTTTTTTAGGGAAGATTGTGGCCAATCGGACGGTGGATTTTGAGCAAGTGCAGTGGCTGAATTTCACCATTCAGGCTCAGGATCACGGGACGCCTCCGAGGAGCGCCGAGCTTCCGGTTTTTTTACGGATAGTTGACGTCAACGACAACAACCCAGTGTTTCTGCAGCCGTCCTATCAGGTACAGGACTGCTTAGATCTGTAGGGCTGCTGCTTTTAAAATGGTTCCCATAAACTAGAGAAAGTTAGTGAACAGAAAAACATAAAATCAACTTTTTCAAGCTTTATATCATGTTATAATGTTATTCCACGTGACTTTCCCACTCAGCTCCTTCAGACTAGCAAGTAGCAATTGGCAAAGACCTGGTGGAACTGTGCATTTTTCAGTGAAACGCTGGTAAAAACGTTGTTAAAAGGGTTAATGGGGGAGTGATGTTATAACTTCCTTAAGGTGGAGTTTCAGAAAGAGCAGGAGTTTTTAAAGAGACAGAGACCCAATTTAAATTACAAAGTCAAATTTTATATTTGACATATATAAGATTTTTATAACAACTGAAGGTAACATAGTTACTTTACTTATATAAAATGGTACTATCTGCCTGGAAAACACAATACTAATACTGTCCCTCTACAGAGACATGACTAATCATTGCTACTGTTAATAATGAACAAGTTAAGTTCAATGACTTAGAATACCATCAAAAAGTTCATTTACTTCATCAATCCAAGTCTTTGCTTAAAAAACGAGTGTTGGGTCCAAGCATTCTAATAGAAAGTTTAGTGGAAGGAAAAAGTGCAGCTGGAAAAGGTTTATTAATAACAGTGATAACTGCAGGCTTACACAAACTCCAAGCTGCTAGACGTCCAGTTTGAGGTTCAACAGTGACTGGTGATAAAACCCGGTGGACCAGAACCAGCAGGTGACTTTCAACCCAAATCAAGTCCAAGGTCCGAGCTTAGAGCACCACAGCATCTTCATTACGCTCGTCAGCAGAAGGAAGCAGAACAAGCTTCTGTCAGCAGACAGATGAGAGACCACAGTGGAATCAGATACCCAGAAATCTGTAGGTTGACCTGCACAAGAGAAGAACCTCACAATCTATCATGGTGATGAAAGAATGAATCCAGTAAAATCAAATAGTCTTAATATGTGAGCATAATAAAGGGAAGTTTGGTGGCAGGAAAAGAGGAGTAGAAAAGGGGAATTCCTGCTAAATGAGGTTAGACCACTTCATGAGTTCACATGCTCATACTTTTCATTAAGTCTACATTTCTGTATAAAAAAAATTGAGTTGATAAAAAATCCATGATCTTGTAATATTCTAATCTAACTGAATGCTTGGTTTCCATTGGTTTAAGCCATAATCATCCAGATGAACAGAGATATGTTAGGTATGTCACTGTTTGTAAAGAATCTGAACAGAATGAGGTTCACATTTGGAGCTGAACTGAATAAAGGAAGTGTTTGTTGTTGTTCTGATGGGCTGACATGCAGCTGATTCTCACACGATGTTTGTCTTGTTTTAAGGAACCCGTCTTTGAGAACGTGGACTTGGGCACCACCGTAGTTCGTGTCAGAGCCACAGACGCTGATTCTGGACTTTTCGCTGTCATCGAGTACAGCCTTGTGGACGGAGAGGGCAAGTTTGGCATCAAACCTTCCACTGTAAGGTCATTCACAAGCTGCAATTCAGCCTTTTTCTAACTGTTCAGCAAATTACAGAACAACTTCTTCATGCTGGAATCCTCTCATTTACTTCTGTTGGCTTTGGTTATGTACACTTTGTTTTGCAAGAGATGTTATTTAAATAACCTTTTGACCGCATACAGAAAAGCCAGACAGTTCCTCTTTGGCAACCTTGCACAAAACATAAGCATGCATTGACAGTTAAGAGCCGTCCTGCTGTGTTTGCTCTTCTCGGGCTGATGAAAGTGATCCGGTCTGGAAATGGAAGCTCACACTGTAGCCCAATGCACAGTCTACATTTTCAGCTCTACGCTCTGGCAGAATAACGTCCTGATAACGCCACCACTCCCACTTAAGTACTTCCTTCCTAATCATTCCTTTTCCTCTTTCTTTGTAAGGGAGAAATCTACATTCTGTCCCCTCTGGACAGGGAGACCAAGGACCACTACACTCTGACTGCTGTGGCTCGAGACAACCCAGGAGGGAGCCCTAACAACCGAAGAGAGAACGCTGTTCAGGTAGAAACAACTATCGCATCAAAGCAACCGAAACATTGTTAGAGTTTTTCAAAACTGTGGTTTGTCTAAAAAACATGTTTCATTATTTTCAGATGTTAAATTAGACTAAACTTTACTGGTTTCAGTATTTCAATATTCATATTTTCATATTCTTAATGTCAGAATAATGAGAATATTTTGAAGATTGGTACTTTAAATGGGCAGTATTATGTAAAACCGATGTTTTTGAGCTTCACCTCATGTTTTAATGTTATTCCTTCATCCAAATCATATCTGGAGTGTTGCTTTTATTCTTTCATGCATGCTTGACGATTCTTTGACCCCCTGGCAGCCATTCAGCTGTGCTAAACATCTGGATGAACCCAGCACCACCTTTTAGACGCAGCTCCTTCTTGGAGCTTTCACATCACAGAACAGCCCAACTCAGCTCCTGCAGACTAGCCAGCATCAATTAGCAAACACTTGGTGCTGAGCTCATTACAACTACATATTAGCAGATGTTTACCATGATTGCATGAAAACTGACTAAATCATCTTTATCTGTGACTCATCAGGTTCTGGTGACGGTTCTGGATGTAAACGACTACCGGCCGCGCTTCACAATGCGAGTGTATAACACCAGCGTGTTTGAGAACGAGCCCAGCGGTACGTCTGTGATAACCATCTCCGCAGTTGACCTGGACGAAGGAGAGAATGCTGCCATAATCTACAGCCTACTTGGGCCGCATTTAGGTAAGAATTTACCAAAACATTTTCTGGAGTGTTTTGCTAAAATATTCATATTCAACTTTTTCACATTTTGCCAAATTAGAACTATAAATGTCCTTGTAGTTTGTGGGTTATTTTATTGATTGTTTTTGTGGAATCATTTTGGTGCAGCGTGTTCATCAGTCATGGTGTCTTTTTGGGTTTTTAGATGCGTTCTCCCTGGATCCAATCACCGGACTGGTGCGTTCGCGCCGCCTGCTCCAGTCTTCTGAGCGTTTCAACTTCACCGTTGTAGCTACGGACCAGGGGCGTCCTCCCCTATGGGGCACTGCAGACCTGATCATCACAGTCATAGACGTCAACGACAACAGACCCGTGTTTGTCAGGCCAGCTAATGGAACCATTATTCATATTGCTGAGGTATCAGCTCCCCTAATGCTAAGCTAATGTTAGCATGTTTACTCTGTTTTCATGTGACTCACTAATAATTCAGGTGAGTCTCGTTTGATGAACTTCCAGCTAACAGTGGGAAAATCAAGCCTGGAAACTTTTATGTAATGCAATACATAGTACAACAGATTATGTAATTTTTTAAAAGGTGAAGATCTACTGCTCTTAGCAAAAGATGCTGCAGCAGTTTTTTATTATTTTCTTTCTTCTTATTGCAAAAAATGTTAAAGTAAAGACCAAGGCTAAAATTTGCAAGTCCTGGGGAAAAGAATAGTTTTGCAAAACTATCTCAAACTGTATTAAATCTGAGTTTTGATTACTTTTTTCGACTCTTGCTTTGTGCAGGAGCAGCCTCCAGGCCTGCCTGTGTATGAGGTCCATGCCACCGACTCAGACGCGGGCGTGAACGGAGAGGTCCGCTACGCCTTCCTGCAGACTGGTGCTGGGAACAGAGACTGGGAAAACTTCCACATTGACGCCATGTCTGGAGTCATCACCACTACTGTGAAACTGGACCGGGAGAAACAAGCCCTGCTCAGCGTGAGTCCGCCTTCTCCTGCAACTCCTGCAGTCAACACGGGGCCGCTGCGCCGCCCTCAGTAACCGTGTGCAAATCACTCCTCAGCTTATCATCGTGGCCCGTGACATGGGCCAACCAGTGCCTTATGAGACCACCCAGCCTCTGCAGGTGGCGCTGTTGGATATTGACGATAATGAACCGGTCTTCCTCAAGCCACCGGTAATGTTGAGCTGTAATTTATGTGTCCAGTTTTGGGATGTTTGCATGTTGTAATGACTGGTTTTCTCTGCAGCGTGGCAGCTTGCCCTACCAGAAGCTGACGGTACCAGAACACTCTCCCTCTGGTACCGTGGTGGGAAACGTAACCAGAGCTGTGGACGCCGATGAGGGCTCCAACGCCATCGTCTACTATTTTATTGCAAGTATGAAACATTCAATGATGGTCCTCCAGTGGTGGAGGAAATATTAAAACTTTGTGCTTAAATAAAAGTACAAATAAACAAACAAAACTGTATTCTAGTAAAAGTACTTGATTTTAAAAATCCTTAAAAGTATTGGTAGAAGTACTTCTTGAATTTATTACCTTATCCAATGATGTAGAATATCATTAACTGTATGTGTATTTTATTTAATATATCAGTGGTATTGTGTCGTTTTAAAGAATAATGCTGCAGACAGAGGCATGAATACATGTTTTTATTGGGTTTAGGATTTGTGACACAATTTACACTTTGATTTAAATTCAGGGATGACCTGCAGACTTAAATGTCATTAAGCCTAATAAGAAGGAGGAATTATTATACATTTAAAGTTTTTATTTAACAGAAAGCAAAAAAGCTATTTGTTATTTTAACTGCAGTAAACACTTTCAAGTAAACGTTTTAATAAACAAAAAGAAAAACGCAAAGTGATATGAATGTAACATGGAATGTAACATTATAGAAATACAGTGGAGTAAAAGTCCAAAGTACCCTTGATTAAATCTGGTTAAGTAAAGTACAAATACATAGAAAATGTATTTAAGTACAATAAGTACATCCCACCACTGAATGTTAGTGTTTTTGGATGAAAAGTATTAATTTATCGATGATGATTTCATCCTGCCTTCAAGGGGTTTTCCTGAACATATTGTCTGAGCACATGAAAGCATTCGCACTTCAAAAGCAAAAGAATAATGCAGACATTTACAAAGATCCATCTTCACCACAAATCTGTTTCATGTGCTGCTGAAGGAGGAAATAGTGATGCAAACTTTGGCCTGAGTCTTGATGGAGAGCTGAGGGTTCTGAAGGATCTGGACCGGGAGGAGATCCCGGCCTACTCCATCATCATCAAGGCTTCCAGCAACAGGAGCTGGACCTCTCCCAAAGGTCAGAGGTCACTACAGGCCAGAGCGCTGGACCCTGCTCTAGACCCGAGCCTTCTGGAAGTCCGGATCGAACTCGAGGACATAAATGACCAGACGCCTCGGTTCGCTAAGACAGAATACACAGCAGGTAACTGATGCTGCTGCTGCTGGTGAATCATCATCTGGTATAAAACTAGACTAACATTTGGTTTGTGTTTTTGTTTCAGGTGTTGCAGCAAATGCTAAAGTTGGCTCAGATCTCATCAGGTTGGTGGCTACAGATAACGACATCGGGAACAACAGCGTGGTCCAGTACCATATCGTTACAATCCGCTACTTCCAGACCCAGAGCAACGGCAGCGAGGATGTGGGCAACATCTTCACCATTGGTGAGGAATCACAGTTTAGCCAGTTGACATTAGATCTAGTTTCTGACAGAAGGATGGGGTTGTTTGGACTGAACTTTAATTCATTTTCATCGTTAAAATGAAAAACTTTGGAGTTACGTTAAAATTTAGCCCTGGTGTTCCCCACACTGAAGGGTCAGTGACTGTCCTGGGTTAGCAGGAGAGCTCTGCTGTTCCTGCTCCACAAAGTGTTTGACTTTGTTTTGGCCTTTACATGTCTGCATAATATTACTCCGGCTTTAATTCGATGCTCTAGGGAAAGATTAACTGATGTGGGTCTGACTGATTTCAGACAGAAGTAAAACCTCCTACTTCACTGTAATATGTGACTGCGTGTCAAAAAAAAACATGTAATTTTGGCAATTATGTGTTTGTAGAATAGAAAAATATTACAAAAACAAGCGATGTTTCAGGATGTTTGTGTTTTTGAGGAATCTGTTCAGCTCCTCCAGCATGTGCAGTGTGTGATTCCTCACATGTTGTAACACATAATGAGGATAATTGGCTCTTCGTGTGAGATTTTGACTCCCACAAAGTGACTCACTTCCTTTTCCATGTCGCTGCAGGTTTGATGGACGGAATGATCCGAACTTACGACCTCTTCACAGCTTACGATCCAGGCTACTTCCAGCTTGAGATCTTAGCTTGTGACTTCGCCGGCCACAGTGCCACCACCAACGTGAACATCTACATCCTCCGAGACGACCAGCGGGTCAAGATCGTCTTTAACGAGATACCGGACTGGGTCCGCGAGAACCAGGACAATTTCATCAGCCTGCTGTCCAACATCACAGGAGCTATCGTCAACTTGGATGACATTCAGGCAAGACTTCCTCATCTTCACTCTGTTTTTAACAAACAGTCTTAAAAAGTACCAAGCTGTATTTTGTTGGGATTTCTTGTGTCAGACCAACAGAAAGCAGCAAATCGCTGCTTGTCTGCTACAGAAGGAAGGCTTAAAATTTTAAATGTGGCATGTGTTTACATTTATTTTCCATAATGTTGGAACATTTGAGAGAATTCATTTTCCTAAATAGTCTCAACCTTTATTAAGTAAAAGGGTAAAGTAAAATTTAATAAAGGCAAAGCTGATAAAGAAGCTTCATGGATGCAGAGCAGAGAAGGAAGAATCGTTAATCCCCTACTTCAACCTCTCTCTGTCCAGGCAGAGATTTAAAGAGGAGTAGCAATAGCAAATGAGGTGGATTAGCAGAGCTGCTAACAGCTGATGTTGCCATCCATATTATGTTAGCATGTTATGACAATCATGATTCGGTTACACAGCAACAGTCTTCAGTTAGAGGCCTCTTCAGATTTGTAGTGAGTCTGACTGCTTTCGGATTTCCTTCTTGTCTACAGCATCACCATCCAGCATGACCGAACACAAATACACTATCTTTGATTTTTTTTTTCTTTTCTTTTCCTCGGGGAAAAAAATGTATGTTGGTTTATCAGATAAAATTCCAATAAAAATACACTGAAGTTTTTATTCTAAAGCAAATAGTGGAGAAATGGCCACTGTGTATGATAATTTAATATGTCCTACTTTGTAGTTTCATGTGGACAAGAAGGGCAGAGTGAGCTACTCTCAGACCGACATGCTGATCCACGTCGTCAACAATCAGACCAACACCATCCTGGATGTGGAAAGGTTTTTTATCACCTTTAAGTCCTGTAATCGTTCAGGTTCTGATCGTAAGGCGTCTGTATGAGCTGTGCTGTGTGTTCCTAGAGTCATCCAGATGATCGATGAGAACAAGGAGCAGCTGAGGAGTTTGTTCCGGACATACAACGTGGTGGACGTTCAGCCTGCCGTCGGTGACAAACTGCCTGACGACATCTCCACCCTGCAGGTCTGCACACAGCTGCCGTTCATGAGCTCATACACTGTGGAAGGTTTTCACTGCTGGTTTTCTTTCCCGTTCACAGCTGGTGATCATTATCCTGGCCGTGCTGCTGTGCTTGGCGGGGATTTTGTTTGTAACAATGAACTGGCATTATCGCAGAGTGTAAGAATCCTGCAGATATTTCCACTGTAGCAGATTTCTTTTCAATACGGATTGCAGAGTGATTTAAAAGGCGCAAATGTTTTAATCCGTCAGTCTGAGCTGCAAAGTAACATTTTTATCTTCTCCTGATGTTTCTTCTGCAGACACCAGAGGAAGCTTAAAGCTATTGTTGCAGGATCAACAGGTGAGGAGGCAGCTTTACACACAGCCGTGTTAGCTGTTGGCAAACGTTACTTTGGAACTAATGCATAACAGCTTTTCCTATTATTTCGTTTACCCATGCAGGAAACCAAGGTCTAATGGATATTCTGGATATGCCAAACACTAACAAGTACTCGTTTGAAGGGTGAGATCTATGTCCTGAGCGGCATATACTTTCTTTATTAAAAGAGTTTTGCGATTTTTATATTATTTTAACAGAAGTACTGTTACTAATTTATCTTGTCGCTACATTTATTGAAGTTTTAGACTCTCTTGCGATTTTGTCGTTGGAAAAAAAACAACAAAAAAAACAACTAGCAACAAGAAGGCAAATCTTCCTTCATGTTGGTGGAGACTTTTATGGTATTTCCAACTTCTGACTCGCCACCAGGTGGCGCTGTGTCAGGCTGAAACTGTTTTATACCCGAACAGGGCTGAGTGACAAAGGTACTAAACTGTACCACTGTAATAAATAGAAAAATGTAACTGCAGTAGCCACTCTTCAACCAAAGGGGGCAGCACTGAGTCAGTTTCAGGCAAAATATTGCAGGCTTAATCAAATTTACACAAAAATGTAAAAACTCACACTGAAGCATACAGTATAAATATAGAACCCTAAGTAACCTACTTAGTTTATTAGCAAACAAAAAGTTGATTTGGGGGTTAGTTACACGTTTCTTCCTGCAGAGCCAATCCCGTGTGGATGGACCCGTTCTGTCGTAACCTGGAGCTTGCTGCTCAGGCTGATCATGAAGACGACCTGCCGGAGAACCTGAGTGAGATCACCGACCTGTGGAACAGCCCGGCGCGCACACACGTCAGTACCAACATTCATCTGGCTTCACTGCTCAGCTTACAGTCTGGGATTTATGGATTACTTTGAATTGTTCTTTTTCCAGGATGGATTGATTCTCCGACCTATAACTTCAGTGTTTCATAGAACAATAATTGGTACAATAATAGTTGGTAATCCAGATTTCTATGATGACTGTGTGGTTTTCCTCTCAGGGCACCTTTGGCCGCGAGCCTCAAGCGAGGCCAGAGGACGATCGCTACCTGAGAGCCGCCATCCAGGAGTACGACAACATTGCTAAACTGGGTCAGATTATGAGGGAAGGGCCCATCAAGGTAAGACACATCAAGAGAAGTAAACATGCAGAAACACTTATGTATGTACTCATCCTAACTCCAATCAACAAGCACTGAGAGGTGGAGCCAAAGACTCATGTCCTGACTGCAGGCTGTTGGTTCAGGGGTTGGCGTTCGGGCTTATGGGATGGATTGTGTCAGAGTTTTGTCTGATCCTAACTGCCGTCCTGTCAGGGTTCTCTGCTGAAGGTGGTTCTGGATGACTACCTGAGGCTGAAAAAGCTCTTTGCAGCGCGACTCGTCACCGTTTCCACCGGCCAAGGAGAAGGAGATAAGTCATCAATTACTGAGGTGGGCCTGGAAGAAAAACCGCTGAGCTCTCTGCATCTGCTGCTGGTCTTCTTCACTGCCACTCAGAGTGATCAGCTGTTCTTTTGATTCCCTCTCTCATGCTCTGATGGTGCACACTTTTACCACTTCTGCTTCATGCCTGGAATCGGCTCTTTTTAAGTCATTGCAAGACTTCTAACACAAGATTTGTCAAAAATACTGACATTTCAACCCTCTTCTTCTCGATAGATGGTGCATTTACTCTCTTCGATGTGCTCCAGATCTGTTGGAACTCTGCTTATCCTCTGATCCATCTCTGAATCTGTTTCACACTTGTCTATTTCTACTTATCACGTTTATTCAGATGAAATGATTCATTCTTTTGCATTTTCAAACTCATCTATGTATACACTTATGGAGAAAAGAAAGTACATACTCTTCATCTGGTTACAAATGAGGGCACAAAAAGAAGCTGATTCTACAATGTCATTGTAAATTATGCAGAGATGAAGCCAAAATGGAAAGTACACCCTTGCTTTTTCTGTAGGACATAAGAATTGATCATCAGCAAGTCTGAACAACTAAAAAGATTTGTTTTTGGCAGTTTGCTTCTCTAAAACATAATGAACACAACCATCAACAAAAAGGCATCAACAAAGCATCAATTTTCAAACTATCTAATGCGGAGAACATTTAGGACAGCTGATGATTTTCCCAGGAGTTGATGTCTCTGCAGACAGTGCAATGCTCAAAGAAATTGCAAAAAAACCAACTGAGTGATCTAGCACAGTTAGAAAAAGAATCGACGGGTATGATATCTTTCAGAGGGCTGTCGGGAAAAACCCTGTCCTCTCTTGCAGCATGATTTAGGTTTGCAAAGTTGCATCTGAATGAACCACAAGACTTGTGTAACTGTGTTCTTTACGGAGGACGAGAACAAAGAACTGTACATATTTCATGCTTTAACGCTCAGCACCATTTTTGGACAAACCAAACAGGCCACATCAGCACAAACGACTCATACCAACTATCAAACACGGTGGTAGAGGAGTGGTGATTTGGGCTTGCTTTGCAACCAGAGCAGGGGAGCCACTGAGATGATCACATTTGTATTTTATTGTACAGCAGATGAAGACATTTCATCTTCTCAGGGTTAAAGCTAGACACAAACTGGGTCAACAACCACCTGACGGAAACGTCTGCAAACCTCTGAACTGAAGCAACGGGTTTAAGATGATTCATCTAAAATTCATTTATAACCACATGAGGAAGGAAAAAGTGAGATTGTTGAGTTGTTGTTGCTGAAAGTGATTCTCTGCGGACTTCTGTTCTTGGCTTCATCTTTGTTGAATAGAGAATGTCAGTGTGGAATCTGCTGTGTGGTTTTGTACATTTATGGCGCATTCAGACCAGCCCGTTCAGTTTGCTTTCATCCAAGTCCAGTTCGTTTGCCTGGGAAGTCCGGTCCATTTGGGGAGGGGTGAATGCATAACTGAACTCTGGTCTGCCTACATACACAGCTCTGGGTTTGGTTGAAGTAAACTCTGCACATGTGAACACTAAGCAGACTGGAGATTGTTCCAAAAGTAGGAAGTGGACTACAGCACAGGGCATTCTGGGTAAATACAGCCAAAACAAACATGCGAGTCCAGTGTTAACAGGAGAAATAGCTCAGGGTTCTTTTACAGTACAAAAAAGAAATCCTACAAAGGCTAAAATCTGATGCTGCCATTTATGTTTTCATTTTGTGAAGAAGAAAGTTGTACCATGTTTTCTTCAAGTCTGGATGCAGAGCACCCTCTGCAGGTGAGGGGTGGAACAGGTTACTCAAAGTTTTGTTTGTTTGAACCGCACCAGCTGAATGTGCAACAAATGCTACCTATAGCAGGGTGGCTAGACCTGGCTCTATTACTCCGTACAGTTCGGGGGGTTTTCCATCACAATTAACAGCTCTAGTTGGTGGGGTTGCCTTAAAGATAGCTGGTTCAAGAGTTCAAATAGAGTCCAAATAGGTACTAAAAACGTCCTGAACCATGTAGCTGTTATTAGTGGAAACCCCTTGTAGAGTCGAGTTGTGCTGAGCTGGCACTAGTGGAAAAGGGCAATCAGAGAAGAGTACTTTCTTTATCTTACAAATGTATTCCTGGCAGCCTTTTGTGCTTAACCACACGCTATTTTACTGACTCTCTTTCTCCATCTGTCTCTAAAAGCTAATCCAGAGTGATCTGGACGACGATGAGGATGAGAATTTGGACTTGGGTGGGGGACGCGGCACTCTGCGGTTCAAGCACAAGCTTCCCGTGGAGCTGAAGGGGCCTGAAGGCGTCCATGTGGTCCATGGCAGCACAGGCACCCTCCTGACCTCAGATCTCAACAGCCTGCCAGAGGACGACCAGCGGGCTCTGGCACGTTCTCTAGAGGCGCTGAACGCAGATGGTGGCTTGTACTCAGAGAGAAACGCTCGCACGGAGTCAGCTAAATCCACCCCGATGCACCGCCACAAGGATGGGGACACCCTGTCAGAGAGTCCCCTGGAGATCACGGAGTTATGACTAGCCGAGGCCTCGCTGGTCTGAGGGCAACCGGGCTTGTGTGTGTCCTTGTGCCTCCATCCTCCTGAAAAGGACTGGAGGGGAAGTGTTTGTAGTCTAGGGAAGCTCTTCAGACAGTGCTTCAGTGAAACATCCTGCAGGAGGACACTCACACTGAGCTGGGTTGACTGGGTCTTTCATTGATGAAAACGGTCACAGTTCCAGTTTGTAGAGTTTTAACCCACCTGCAGGACCCCCGTCTTCAGCAAGACAAAAGGTTTCCCTTGCAGTCATTAAAATGCTGAGTGAACGAGATGGAGTGGGGAACATTTGCTCCAACCATGACCTTAAACTCATCTAAAAGGTGCCTCATTCTCATGAATCCTTTTGAAACTTATGCCTGGACTGCAGACACTCACACAAAAACACACACATACATCAATCTACACACACTCAGACCAGCAGATGGCCTCGAAAGGGAAACTGAGAACATTAAATAATCAGGCAGATTTTTAGAGAATTGCTTTGGCAACATGATTACAGTCAGTGTACCGTAGTGTGGACGGGAACAGCAATAGATGTTTCAATAGTTTGGAAATAGCTGAGGAATTTTCATTGTCTTTTCAGTGATTTTACTCAAATCACAGAAGAATGAGGATGAAGAAGCTCCTGATGGGAGCAAAAAACTTGAAAAACTCTCTTGGGAAGGTGATTATGGTCAGCGCAGAAACAAAAGACTTTCCAAGTACATGGTGGACAGTTCCTTAGAAAGGATGAGGAAGAGAAAAAAACAGGTTTTATCAAAAAGGAAATAAAATATTTATAAAAGCAAATAAAAATTTTTATAGACGTTAAGATGGCAATGTGCCCAGTGATTTTACACTGCCACGTGGGGGGAGGTGGGCGACTCAATGTCAAACTCAAAGTGAGAAATTTTGCGTTATTTTTATTTTTGTATTTAAAAAAAAAAAAAACATTGAATCAAAAGATATTTTTGAAGAAAAATGTTGTCTTACCAAAACCGCTAAGGAAGTTATGTTGAATGTTTGGCGTATGAGTATATAGTGCTTTGGTGACATGTCCCTTTGTTTCCCTTGTATAACAGATGTTTCTGTTGAGTGGTGTGTAATGGAAAAATACTTTTATATTCCTGTTTTGTAAGTTTGTTTCTTTTTTTTATTATTGTTGTCACCAGCCATGAGATCTGTGTTGGGAAATGTTGTGGGATGATCTGTGCTAATTAAAATATGCAAATGGTCTCTGATCCCAGTGTCTGTAATAATGTGACGCCTGATGCACCACAAGGACGAAACCTGAGCAAAGCACTCAGTACCTGGAGTCATAACGGGTGATAAAGCAACGTTTGATACACACGGTATTATATTTGCCCTTTTGTTCATTTGGATAAGCTGTAGGTAGCTATTTTTTTTTTTAATATTTGGATAAAACATTAAAACTTTAAATAATTTAAGCTGGACCTTTTGATAGAATCCTCTAAGGCAAAATTTGTCCAGAGGAAAATACTTATAAAATTATGTAGAACACTTTTTTTAATAAACACAAGTAGGTGCAACAGTTTGGAAATACTGCCACCTGGTGGTCCCAAATTGTAAATGTGCTCCAGAGACATAAAAAGCTTACAGCTTGTTTTGGACAACTCCATCATTTTATTGTTTCCAGGTAACATAGAAAAGTTTTTCATCAGGAAACTAAGTTACACCACAGAGGATTTGACTCTCTGCTGCTCGGTCTCATCGGCTGGTGGCGGTTCCTGTCGCCGTGGTGGTGCCAGTGATGGCCATTTTCTTCAACGTCCTGTTTAACTGTAGGACACAAAAGGAGAAATAAATGAAACAGGGAATGTGTTTCCTTTTAAATACTTGGAAAATGTTCTAGTCCAGTTTTATAGATTAAAGTTCTACAGCCGATTTAAACTTTGTGAATCTACTTACTTCCTCAAACTTGTGGATTTGTCTGATGAAAAAGTCTCCGTACCGACGAGCAACTTTTGTGTCGGCAATGTGGATCATGTCCTGTTAAACATAAAACCGTTTTTCATCTACAGTTAAATTGTTTGCATATACGTATATAAAAAAAGACATACGTTTGTGTTTAAATTAATTTAAATTGCTGGGATTTTTCACCATCTTTCAATTACAGATATTTTCCTCCATACATATCTGCTGTTTCTGTCCAACTTAATGTTTCAGACCAATAAACTCAACCTGAGTAATTAGAAAAAAGCAGTTTTCAACTGAGGATTTCAATCATTAAAGGAAAAAAACTCAAACTAACCTGGTCATCAGGTAAAAGGTAACTACCTACTTTGGTGAAAATTGACTTTTTTAATAATGAAAGCACATATTTAGGAAGTTGAGCTTAATTTCTCCAGCTGAACTCAGACCTGATTATTACTGAACCATAATCATATGAATAAAACCTCTTTTAAAAGAACAACTCAAAAACAGTAGAATAGCAAATGTTTTGTAGTGGCAGAGCCAAAGTCTGGGTTTTGATTCAACTTAATTCAAGTTCAGGGGGTTCCAAAGTGTGGCCCCGGGGCCACATCTGGCCCCTAATATAATGTTTTCAGCCCCTGATTAAAGATTAAGACTGGTATCATGTTTTCCCTCCAGAATAGAAAGTTGATGAAGATGGACAATATTTAGATGATTTTTTTTTTACATTTTTCACAGAAAATGTAGAAACAGAAAACATGAGTTAAGTTTATTACCATGTTTTCTTTCTTAACTTTTAGCTTTACAGTAAATATAAGTATTTCTACATTCCTCTTCAACTAAAATCTGAGTTGTTTTATTTCATTATGTGTAAGTTGCATGTCCAACTTATTGGTTTATGAGTTAAAAATCTTGAGCAAACAGAAGACATCTGTAGCTTAGCTCTGTACACAGAAACAGGAAGTAGAACTTTTACCTTGTCGATGTAAAAGTCGACCTCGGATGCGGACTGGAACTCTCCGTCCAGCGCCGAGATGCCGCTGGTCCACACCAGGTTCTTCATCTTGTGTTTGAAGACGAGCAGCTGGATGCGGAACTCCTGCTCCGACATGTCCAGGAAGCCCGCCAGCTTGGCCACTGGCATGGTGGTGTACAGCTTCAGGAAGCTGTCGGCATGGCGACAGGAGGGTTAAACAGCTGCTGTGTGATCTGGAAAAAAAGACGCTAAACGTCCATCACCTCCGAATGGTGGAGAGCTGAGCCTGCTGCTGCACCTCCTCAGCGAACACCTTGAGCTGCTGCTGGAAGGGCTCCTTGTGGTAGTTGGGGTGAACGTTGTCGTAGTTTGGCACCACAGGCGACAGGAACTTAGGACAGGCAAAGCTGAACAGCTCCTCAAACACCTGCAGGTCTCTGAAATGAGAACAGAAAGTCCATGAAGAACTGACAGAAAGCAAAGCAGTAACGGTTAATAATAATGATCAGAAGGAGCAGAGACTGAGCCACGTTTGTGTGAAAATTACAGACCGACTTCTACAACTAGCTGGAGCAATTAGCAGCTAGTCACTATTTCATATTCAGTGTCTGAGATTTCACTATTTTTATAATATTTTTTCCTCATTAAATCTCCTTCAAACTTTACATGTAGAAGAAAGAATAAAGCAGACAGATTGGACACAAACATTTTTATTCTTTAAAGAACTTAAATAGTTCGATATTTGTTACTCGCCTCATCCGTCATGGATTTTAGCTGACATCACGGCAGTCAGCAGTAATAAACGTCAGAAATACTGCCACCTGCAGGTGGGAGTTACTCACTTAAACCCAAAGTTTTTGAAGACTTTTGAGGAAAATTTGCAATAAACTCATGATTATGCTTTGCTATGCATTGATTTTGCCTGAATTTACAAAATTGCATATTTGTATTTTCAGTTTAATGAATTTTGTGGCCTGCTGGTGGTTTGAATTTGTCAGTTTCGTCTCCCAGGGTAAAAAGTTTGTTATCCCACATCGTCTCTCACCCTTTCTGCATGCGCAGCATCTTGTCTCCGTACTTCTCCCTCAGCTGGGTGTGGATGCTCTCGTCGATGCGCATGGGGTACATGGTGAGGGCGATGGCCAGGAGGCCGTGCATCTGCTCATTTTGCTTATTGATCTAAAAACATCCCAGACGATGAAAAGTTTCAATCCCATCACTTTGCATCAGTAAAATGAAACCATCACGGCTGCACTGACCATCTCATATTTGTAGGTTGACCTCTGGAACATGTTCCTCGTCCTCTGGATGTAGAGCAGGATGTTGGCGAACACTCGGATGGCGTCCTGGTAGCGCCGCATCATCAGGTAGGCAAATCCTACGTAGTAGTAGGTGGTGATCTGGCACTCCGGCACGCGGGAGTACATACTCTGCCAGACAGGAAGTGGGATCAAGCCACTGAACACAAACAGATCTCTCCATCAGGAAGTCTCTCTCTCACCTTCTTGTTGAGCTCGATGTTCTCCAGGACTTTGATGGCCTGGTAGTAATCGCCCAGCAGGGAGTGCAGCCGCAGCAGGCCCACCAGGCTGAAGTAGCCCAGCATCTTGTACAGGGAGTGGCGGCCATATTCCCCAGCAACACTCTCTGGGTCTCCTGCAGCCGACCAATGGGTGACAGTCGTCTATGTTAGCTTTACTCCAAACGTTAACGGCTAAATGTCAGACCAGAACATGAGCTTACCTCCGCTGGTGTAGACCTCCAGCTGCCGGTTGATGTTGCTCTTGTCCACCAGGGAGTGGAGGACGTTGAGGACGCTGTGGACGTTCCAGATCTTTGGGTTGTTCCTCAGAAACTCGATTTCCTCCTCGGACTTCTTGGCTGTTTTGCAGCGGTACTGACTGAAGGACTGGAACTGTGGAGGAAACGGAGCAGGTTCAGCATTTTAGTTCCTGTTTCCATAAAACTAGACATGAACGGATCCGATGTTAATATCTGGATCAGTCCCGATCCATAAGGGCACATCTACTCTGTCTAGTTCTATGCTTTACACTCTGAGACATCATGTGTTATTATTTATCTCACATTATATTTAGAATTCCTAATTACACTTTCTGAACCATTTGAAAGAAGGTTTATTGTAGGCCTTTCACAAAAAAGTAATAAATCAATTAATTGTATGATAAATTAAAATGAACTCAATTTCCTTTTGCATTATTTATCATTTTTCTTCTGTTCTACCAAAAACTGGATGACAAGTCTTCAGTCTGGTGCTTTGGGTTTAGCTGGCTCTTTTTTTTTTTTTTGAAGGACAGTTGAGTGACTTTATAAATCATTTTATTTATTTTAGCTATTTAGAATATCTTCTAGTTCCAGTGTTAAATGTTCATTAGAATTTAACGTTTATTGATCTTTGAGCGTGTATTCTTGCATTATTATGCCAATCACACTAAATTAGTTGAAACTGCTCTCAAAACAATATTATAGTTTATTCCAATAATTACTGGAACAATTTATTGTCCAGAAAATTTGTTACCGTCACAGTAGAGTTGTTGGTGTATCTAAGTGAACTTTACTGGTTCAGAGTTATCAAATAAATGTGTAACTCAGTACATTTATGTCTGTGTTAAAAAAACAAAACATTTTAAGTCAGTTCAGCTGTTTTTCTGTACCGGATCGGTACTGGCCAAAAATAAACCTCAGATATCGCATCGGAAGAGAAAAAAGTGGATCCCTAAATAAAACACAAACTATATAATTTTCTCACTTTATTCCATGACTGAAGTTCATAATGTGATGCACACCTGGTAGATGAACTCATCGATGATGTCCCACAGCCACTGGTTTGGCAGCTCCAGAGGGGCGGGGCCATCTGCATCTGTTCACAGCCACATGTCGTCATATAACTGATGCATCTACAGGTAAAGCTACGGCACCAGGACGGTTGCACTCACTGAGGATGTAGTTGAAGAGGTTGCAGTAGTTGTAGTACGACTCGAACCTCTGCTCCAAAGTGGGTCCACCCTAATCACACACAGAGAGACGACGGTTCTGACACAATGTTTGCAGCTCCAGAACCCGACCAGACGTTAACATGACGCCGTTACTCACGCTGACTTTAGCGTAGATATGTCTGTAATAGAGCTCCTTATAGAGAATTAGGAACACAGCATCTGTGCAAATGACAAAAACCAAAATCAGCTTTACTTGAGCAGCAAGTAACACCTTTAGAGGAGAAGTCTAAGGTTTAGAGTACCACAGGTATTTTAAATTATATTATCCATTTAAACATTTTTTTCACACTGAAAACTCATCTTGATGTATTTCATTAATAAAACACTAAAATCATGCAGTTGAAACCAGATGTTTACATGCGCAGTATGAGAAAACACCGTCCTGATACCTTGGCTGATTTCTTTTGACTTCCGTGTCAAAACAAGAAAGGAATAACTCACAATGTAAACTTCTCATTTTCAAAAGATTAATACATCTCTGACAGATTCCATTTGTCATTATACTAAAATACCTTATTATTTTAGTAAACAGAAATAATTTTGGTAATTCTGACCGACCTGAAACAAGAGAAGTTTGATTTGATTAAACTTTAGGCAGTGAGAGAAAAAAGGTGCATGTAAACTTCTGGTTTGAACTGTAATCTGATTGGATGATCCTCTCACCATTGCCAACAAGCGAGGCGATGCCTTCAGCTTCAGGCCAGGGGGAAGTCTTGAAGAAACGATCAGTCAACTTGTTCCAGCTGATTAGAAGCAAAACAAAATCAAGATTAAACATACTTCATACCAACACACACACACACACACACACACCTCGGCTGTCTCTAAGACGCGTTAGGCTCACCTGTTCTCGTAGACGTCCTGAATCTCGTAGATCTTCTGCTCAATGCTCTCGCTGGACACGCGGTTGGACTGCAGTTCGTAAACCTTCTGGTCGATCAGGTCAGAGATGGTTTTGTGGAAATACTGCAGGAAGTTCTTGATGACCTCTGGAATGACGTGGTAGGTCTGCTGCTCGTACTGCCGCTCATACGCCAGATCTGCTTTAGGATCACCTGCGAATAGAAGGACTTCCTTTAGAGAGGCTTCAGGTGTACAACTTCAGGTAAATCCAATTCAATTAGATAGAAACATTAACTTTTGTCAGTAATTTAACAAAAAGATTAAAACTGAAGATTAATTTGAAGCAACCATATTTTACTATCTTGGTAAAAGGGAATTAATTCCCTTTTGAATTCATTGATTAAGATAATTCCACAATTTCCAAAACACACTAATTTATTTTGATTCATATCAATTTATCCTGATTAAAAACAAACAGTTCAAACATTTAGTCGTATATTTACCTGTGTGCAGATCGTAGTCATAAGGATCGTACTGTGGAGAAAAAGATGTTATTTGAGTATTTAGCTGATGATGGAATATTTGTCAAACAGTAATACAAGTACAGTAAACAGTAGCCTCGGTTTACTGTACTGCACATCTATCTTAACTTTCTTAAAGTTAGTTATCTGACAATAGATGTTGCTTATTCCGTTGGAATCAACAATATTGCCTCTCATGCAAGCTAGCGACCAACAGTTACACCGGCTGGAACTGCTGCTAGGTGCTAAGCGGCTAACCCGTGTGTCACAAATATTTCAAAATCAGTTTTAAAGTATGTCGAACCGATCATAAATACTTACTTCCTCCTCTTCGTGGTACGACATTCTGGTGGGAATCAATCCAAACACGCAGATTAATAGAATAACCGGCCAGCAGCGGGACCCAACAAGCTAAACCACGCAGCTGGCGCTGGAGAGACGGAAGGAAGCGGAAAGAGCATACTGTGACGTAAACCAGAAACACAGCTGTGGAGCATTGTGGGAACTTGAGTCTCTGGGCAGATAAATCCCAAGTTGAATGTTTTGAAATCGGAAAGTTCCTTTACAGCTAATCGTAAGCTTCTTTTTCAGACAACTGATAGCTGTGGGACTAAAGATGTTTGGAACACGATTTCATTCGAATTAATTTAGTTTTTCATTAGGAGAGGAGAACTAAGGGAATTAACCCGGTAAAGAATACGCCATCTATAAACTTGGTTAGTTTAATAGTTCATTAAATATATAAATTATTCCATATAAAAATATGTCATCACAATTTTTCCATATTACATGTTGAAGGAATATTCACAACATTGTAAAAATGTAGCTTGGTGTACATTTTTGGATTTTTATTTGAGGGAAAAAAAAAGAGAAAACACGTATCATTTTCCTTCCACTTCACAATTATGCTCTACTTTGCTTGCTTCATCACATAAAATCCAAAAAGGTTTGCTGTAACAGAATATGAAAAGCTTGAGAGGTAACAACATCAGCAAAATTGTGCATCTGTTTTATTAACACTCAAAGTTAATTCAAAAAGTTGACATATTTTGTCTTTAAAATAATACATAATATAAAATATTATACTGAAGGGAAAACTAATCACGATCTTCCAGCAGCTATTACTCCAAATCACCGTTAGGTGGCGTCACAGCAGCAGGTAGGTGTGCTAATAGGATGCTCGGATGGTGGAGGACAGTTGAGTTGCTCAGATTAACATTCAGTTCATCATAACTTCAGCTTGAAGTGAAGTGCCTGAACTTCCACATGGTCGTACTTCAGATCTGGAGTTAGTTTGGGGTTGGCGGTCAGATTCAGATTTTCTTTGGTTTGTCTTTAAGCTCTAAATGGAAGATTGTTGGATATTTTGGGAATGTTTGTAATTGTGTGCAGATTTCCCTTGAGGATATTCATTCAAACTCTGAAATCATCCATAAACAATCCAATCCAGACAGACTGTGTCACAAAGTCTGAGTTTTTCTCCTCTTATTTTTTGTCTATTGAGTGAAAGTAATCATAATAGAGGAAAAAATGCGGTTTTGAGTGAGTTGGACGAAAGACAAGAATACCTGACCTGTTTGGCTCGCCTACCAGCAGCAGACGGAGTCCCTAACCTACACCTACCTCCTACCTGCCTGCCTGCCTTTCGGCTGCACAGCTGCCTGCATCCCGATAAGGAATCAGGAGGTAAAGGGGTGTGGAAGCTGGATCTGGAAGAGGGAGAGAGGTAGAGAGAAAAAAAGAGAGGGAGAGAGAGAAAGAGAGAGACTGAGGGAGGGGGAAAGGTCAGGGCTGCGGGGGGGTTATTACTCTGCCAGAAATAAGGAGAGTTTCTACAGAAGCGCTTTGGCAGACGAAAACAAGGAAACGGAGCGAAACCAACCAGCCTGTTCACCGCAGGTACTTTCCGCAAGAGGCAGAGTGGATTTTTCTCTTTTTGCCTTTTTTCTATCGCTTTTCTCCACGTTCATTCCTCTGGTGTTGAAGTGAAGTCCGCGCAGTGGAACGCAGGGAATTTTGGATCGCGCGTAATTGTGGAGAGTTTTTCTTGTTGCGCTGCGTCAGGATGCGCGTCTGGCCGCTGCTGGCTCTCCTCTGCCTGATGTGCGCAGGACGCGCTCAGAAGTTCTCCGCTCTCACGGTATGAAGCCGCAACAGGCACAGAATGATTCACTTTATTCCATTTAGGACCAAAAATAGTGGTTTGGATTTAAATTTTGATGGGTTTGACTTACAGTTATTGAAACCTGGTTTATCACAAACTGATTATATAAGAGCAATAAAGCTAACATACAGAAATGTCATCTTATGAAAAGTCTGTCCCCGAGCACTCAATATTCTGCATGGATTACTGCCTCTGTGCGGTGGCAGGTATTTAGAGTTAGCTGTGTCATTAAATCAGGTTTTGGTGCTTTTGACGCAGATCGGCACCAGGTTCAACCTCTCCAGCTTTTCAGTAACTGTTCACATGAAGTTCTCTAAAATGTCCGGAGAGATGACTGCGCTGACTCTGTTCTCGATAAAACCCAGTGGACCGACAGCAGCAGATGACATAACACTCTCAACCATCACTGACACGGACGTCTTGTTTAATGTGTGGAAGTTTTTCAAGCTTCTTCTCCATCTGCAGTCAACGCCCATTTTAATTGTGAATTAAAATTGACCTTTTTAGTTCACAATTTCAGCAACTGGTGTTGCTTATGCACCTTTTGCCACCATGTTTTCCCTCCACTAAACTTTTTATTATTTGGATACTCTCTAAACCACCAGCTTCTTTAGCATTGACCTTTTGTGGCTTACACAGAGGGGCAGTCTGCTGGACAACTCTAAAGTCTGCAGTCCTCCACATGAATAAGTAAGCGTGGAAATAATTTAATACTTTTATATAAATCCTCCCTTTAATAGACTTACGTAATCACATTTTCTGATGAACAGAATTTTGAGGTTTACATAGTAAAACTTAAAACATGTCACAATGAGTTTAATGAATCTGTACAATGCATAAATTTCATTTTTTTTAACTGAAACACTGAAATAAATAAACTTTCAACTATTTTGTAATTTATTTAAAATCACATGTATGTCATGATATATATGATGTTTTACCAGAAGATCAAACTCTAAGCATTAAAACATTTTTTGCAAAAAATATGGCACATGTTTGACATGGCTCAGTGAAAATTCAGCTCCAGAATAGCAATGTGTTTGAAAAACAAAACAGATTAACTACCAAATTAATAAAAGTGTCTCAAATTGCCTTCTTCAGCAAACACACCCAAAATAAGCAATAACCTATCTTTGATAAATGGTTGTTCTGGTTTCCTCTTGATATTCTCAACATGCTATGATGTTGAATTATGTTAAAAAGAACTGTAAGACATAATAGTTGTTCAGAAATGCACCCTAATTTTATGTTTGGTGCATGTTTAAAACCAAACAATGGCAGTCTTTCATCTTGCATAGCAATCAGCAGTGGCAGATTATGAATAGGATGAGCACCTGCTTCTGGACGTCTTCCCTCTGCAGAACCAAACACACTCCATCAACAAAACGCTGCAAAACGTTGCAAAAATGCTACAAAATGCTGCAAAGCGCTACAAAATGCTGATCCTATGGAGGAAAATAAAGATCCCAAGCAAATTTTAGCTTGATTTTTCTCAAATGTTGTTTTAAATAATATCTGCTCAGTTAAGAATATTTCTCATTAGATTTGACTAGTTCGGTTATTTCAGATTTTGAACAAGAGGTGATCACATTTAGTCCAGATTCCCTCGAGAAATACGTAACAGCCCTTTAATTTATCTGAATTGAAGCTGTTATTCAAATTCCAGTTTCTTACTTTACCTACACTATACAATACCCAGACAAACTTGGTCAGGGTGCAGACAATGATGATTTGTCTCTGTCGCCCCATCAGCAGTGACACCTTGTGTGGAGAGCCATATTAACTAGATTAAAAACTGCTTCTGACTGTCATTTTATTTAATATTCCATGAAGCCAATGAAGAATAAAAACTATTTGTCAGCAAAAGGTCTTGCCAGCAGTGGCAATTTTTAGTTTGGGCCTTATGGGTAGTTGTCCAAAGCAGCAGAAAGGACAGAAAACCATGAACCATGAACTAGAAATGACATATTTGTCAGCTGTGCCCAGAACAAGTTTGTTATTACACATATCCAGTGGAGTAAGTTTCCCCTGCTTGTTGCTGAATACTGGGAGAGTAGGTTACCTGGAGTATTAACTCTGCTGGAGTTGTTATTACTTATAATTGCATGCATTTTAATTGGTTAGGGGGGCATAAAGATGGGCTTGCCCGGGGCACCGTTCCTGTTAGAACCACCACTGCTTGTCTAACTAACAGAGTTACAGTCTTGTTAAAAAGAACAACTTTATAAAAAAAAAAAATAGGCAACACTTGCCTTAAACATTGGCAAAAAAAACAAACTTCCACACTCAGGATGGTTTGATGCTTTTGATGTGCACATATGCAGCAGAAGCACAGATCGACAGGCCTGAGCAGCCGGTGCACATGGCATTGTTTACAGCCACAGGACTCCAACAGCTTGATCAGTTTTTCCATCAACTGCTAAAAAAAAACAGCATTTTGAGAGGAGGTGGGATTTCATTGGCCTGATCAGGTTCAGGTACAGTGCCAAAGAAGGATTAGCAGGGAGAGGAATGTGCTCGGTCATCCCCCCTCACCGCTGGGCCGGCTGATGTGGCAGCCGCCTCCCCGGGAACATTATTTACGGTTTGCGTTAAGATGTCCAAGAGTTATTAACCTGTGAGTGAAAAGGTTGAAACCCTCTCTCTGCGGCAGCACGCTGAAGCGGAGGAATGTGGGAGGAATTGTTTCACCAAGCCAACCTTCCTCCAAAATTTACACATCCACTCACACTAAATCTGCTCAGTGAGTGGGTGTCGTGATTCCTGCTCCAAAAATGGAATCAGAGGATTTTCAGGTCATAAAGCGGTTGCCCAGGAACAGATGTGTTTATGGTGTCATTTCACATCATATCACATCCAACAGTCTGTTGGGAGAGCTGCAAGAATGAGAAGCATCCCTGTTGATTTGCGTGTTGGACTGATATCTGTGTGCAGCAGCAGACCGACATCCGACTCATTGTTTCAGTCCTGGTTTCATGTTAACGGCTGAGTAATTTGCTAATTTACTTAGTCCTTCTTTTCCAGGATTATTCATGTGACAGATTTTTTCTTCCAGGGGGAAATGGGAGTTTTCAAGGATATGTGAAAAGAAGGACACACATGAAAAAAGAAGAAAAAAAAGAAAGAAAATTTCAATATGATATGTTGTGACTTGGAAAATTATTCATTCCTCAGAAACTTTTCCACATTTTGTCACGTCACAACCACATCCTTTGGTGTATTTTGGGGGGATTTATGTGACAAACTACATCAAGATGATACATGGTTCTCAGGTTTTACCAATTAATTTGAAAAATATTCCTTTTCAACCTCAATGATTCAGTAACTTATCAAAGACACGTTTCCCAGCACTTAAAGCTAAAAATTACGAGGTTTATCTCAAACCTCAAAATTGCTAGTTCATCCTCACAACATACTTCACCCTTTCACAGAATATCAGTTGTCAAGCCTTATTGCCAGATACTCTCAATTGGATGTTGGTCTAAGCTTTGACTAGGCCATTTCAACAGATGAATATGCTTTGATTTAAACTGTTCCACTGTATGGTTAGTGTTGGACTTCTGCCTATGTCTACGGTCTTCTGCCATTAACAAGTTTTCTACAGATAAATTCAAAAAATAACAATATTATTGAAAAGTTCATTAATTTCTGTAACTCCATCAAGAAATTGAGACACATTATGTAGATTAATTGGACTAAAGTTGATGTTTTAACCCTTAAATCCTCTTAATCATGATTATTTACAGCTAACTAATGAAAATACAACATTTAAGATTAAAATGTTACTTTTAATCATCTGACAAACAAGACTCACCTGGACATATATTCTAATTTATTGAATATGACCATACTTGGATTTTCCTTTACTGAACGCCATCCATCTTCCCATGAACTCTGATTAGCTTCCCCACAGTATGATGCAGCCACTACCATGGTGTTCAGATTGATGTGCAGTGTTAGTTTTCTACCACACTTCAGATGTTCTTTACAAATGACTTTCCTTTTGCCACTTGTCCATGAATGTCCGATTGGTGGCGATGCCACCTAGTAGTTGCTCTTATGACAAATTCTGAATCCACACTTAATTTATTTAATTTATTTAGTAGAAGACTTAAAATTTTATACTTTTTCAAAGTCACAAAACTTTTACTGTCATTCAGCCGAAAGCACAAGATTCAGAGTGCTTCTCAATGGACACGTTCAAAATAAGAATAAAAACAAGATAAAAGGGAAAAAACCCTAACATACATCAATCTAATCAACCTAGTTTAAAACCCCAATCAATAACCATTTAAATTTCTCACAGCATATGAAAAAAAAACTCTCTAAAAACTTTGAAAAAAACTAAACTATCTGCTGTTTTTCTACCAACTTTACAAATGGTGTAACATATGAGGGACGTCTGTTTCAAAGCTCCATATGGGTTCAGCAGCCATTGTGCCTCCAGAACGCCTCCCACCTGTGCAAAGAGACGTTCTCTTTGTCCTCGTTCCTCCATCAACGTCTGCTCACAATAACTCTTCTTTCTTCAAACATCTTTTTCTGGTCGTTATAAAAGGCTGCTTATAGGCTGACACTTTCTTCCCTTTCCACCACACTGGAAACTAATGATTCCCCTTCCTTGCATCAATGTGGGAAACCCCTGCTAAGGCCATTTAGCACATTAGCTGCAGCTCTGGGCCAGGGCTCCCGCTGGCCCTGCAGGGCCGGAGTGTGAGGGGCTTCTTCAGGGGCTGGAAGTGGGGGGCCTCCCAGCCCACGGGGCCCTCATCGGCTCACAAAGGGCTCTCCGCTGGAGGCTTGCCTCTGCTGTACGCCATTCAGCTCCACAATACCACAGAGTCGGGGGGAGGTAATAGGATTTGATTTGTATGCCGGCTGATTTGGGAGGAAAAAAAAAATTCCCTCGCACTTTGCACGTCTCGCCGTCTTTCAGCCGTCTGTTGTTCCCTGGCCAGCCTCATCTGTTCTTTGAGCAGATGCAAACAGCATCTTCCAAGTGAGATCACACAAAGAAAGAAAAACTGAAAAGAAAGAGCAAAAAAAGAGAGAATATGAGAAGCAGCTGTCTGGAAGTAGACAAGAAAAGGATTTGGGCAGATTTGAGTCTCAATATGTGTCCTGTCTTGTATGGAGTGGTTTTCTGATGAATCAGGGTGGAAGCTTGTGCAGTGTGCAGAAACAGAGGCCATTCATCGTCGTGCTGCAGCGCACAGCAATGAGGTGAACTGGCTAGAAGGAAACATGTTGGTCAGAAACTGCAGCAGAAGGAGCTTCTCCGTACTGTTACCCTCTAAAGCTTCTTGTTCCGACTCATTCTCATGTCCTTCGCGTTGTCCCACTCCATCATGGAGGCTGTTAGCAGGAAATCTGATGGTAAATCTGGGTGGCGGATTTCATGGTTGGCTGATTTCACGGCTTGCTGTGTTTTCCCAGGCTGTGATCTCGAAGCTTTATGGTAAACCTGCAGGCGTTTTGCGCTCCGCTGTGCGTTGTATAGTGACCATTTAGCAGGATGCTGAGCTGCTGAAAGACTCAGTTAGGGTTGTCAGTCTGCTGGCTGCTGGGGGGCCTGTTGCTGCTGCGCTAAGAGCTGGAAGGCCAACGCAAGCCTTTTGGTCAAACACACACACACACACACACACACACACACACACACACACACACACACACCTACACATACACACACAGAGTGGCTACCAGTGCCTTTGCAAAAGACACCATAGAATGAACGGGAAGTGAGAGAGATGGAGAGGCTGGAGAATGAGAGGAACAGTTTGAAAAGTCATGAGAAGAGGAAACGGAGAACCATCGGGACGGAAAATGAGACTATGGATCAAATCACAGCTAGGGGACTTAGGGTGCATTCACATTAGCTTTGTTTAGTCTCCTTAATCAGACTCCAGTCTGTTTACCTACCTTTGTTTGCTGAGGTGTGAATGACAGACCAAAACAGCAAACTGTGCTCTGCCTGCAAACCTCTGGGTTTGGCTGAAATGAACTCTGGTGCAGTTTAAATACAGATGTGACGGTAGACGCTCCAAAAGCAGGAAGTGGCCTAAAGTGCAGGGGATTCTGGGTAAATGCAACCAAAAAAAAGTGCTAATCTAGCGCTAATATGAGAAATGGCTCATGTTTTCTTTTTTCTTTTTCTTTTTTTAGCAAAGAAAAAAGAGAAATCTTGCTACTTCTAAAATATAACGGCATTTAATTTTTGTTTGCATTTTGTGAGGAATAAGATTGCGCTCAGTGTCTTCTTCTGAGGTTTTGATGTTGTTTCCTTCAGTGGTTTTTGGTGCAGCGCCCCCACAGGTGAGATGAGGAACAGGTTGATCGAACAGTTTGGTTTGTTTCACTCAGTTTCTTATCTTTCCCTTTTTGATCAGTGGCTCAGAGCAAAGGATGCAAAAAACCATATTTATTGACCAGCAAAACAGGAACATATGTATTAATTATTGCTGTAAAAACAAATGAATAACATTTTTAATTTAAATTTATTTTGAAGATAATTGCATTTCTGGTGATTTATTTCTTACCATCATATATATCTTTTTGTCTTTGTATAAATTTACTCAATTTAAAGGTTGGATTTTTCTAAATTTTACTATTTAAAATTATTTTAATGCATTAAAAGACGTACGGCTTTTTCCACATTGTTACCAGAAGAAACTATATATTTCTTCTATAGCCTTTGAAACAGGACAACAGTGCAGTATTTCATATTCATATTTAAGCATCAAAGTTCAGCAGTAGTTCTCCAAATGATGAGACGTGTTTGGATGCTGGGAGATGGATCATCCAAAATCCCAGTTGGACCACCAGAATCAGCTGCTGAGTTTTTCAGCCGCTCTGACCTGTGATTTTTCACGGTTTAGATTTCTTTGTGGGAAGCCGTTAGCTTCATAGTTTAACTCTCATCATTCATCATAGATTCTACAAGCCAGAAACATCAAACTGCTCCTTCCTTTAGGTTCAGGATCTAAAAGAGACATCAGTGCACACCTGTGATATCAGAGCGCTCTGTGATGCTTTGTCTTTGTAAAACATATTTAAAGCTGATATGCATCGCCTCATAAAATGTGACTTTTTTGTGTGTTTCAGCACAAATCCCTCGTGGCTTCTCCTCCGATGTGTCTGAACGGGCCTTTCCACTCTGATCTCCCCACACAAAGATTTATGAGCTGGGCTGACAGAGTGGGCTGTGGGACCCCCCACCACTCCCACTGAGGCCCAGGGCAAATCCACCCCCCCCTACCTGCCCTCTCCCAGGTGCATGCAGCCCTGCAGCCATACCTGTCTTCATGAGAGGGGTGGGTGGGGGTTGCTGCCACCAATTCTCAGCTCTCCCTTCATTTGTAAAATGTCAGACGCTACAAATTTTCTTTTTATTGCTGATGATCCCGACCGCCCTCTTCCTGGAACAATGTCTTCTCTGATTGTGATTTCCAGTTTTTGTCTGGTTCACGCCTCGGATCGGTGACGGGAAAGACAGGGAAAGCTTTTGGGAAGTGATGGAGGAAGACTTTGAGCATTTCTCAGTACAAAAGAGGAGAAGTGTCTCAACAGGAGGAAACAGAAAGTTCCTGTCTGTATCTCTGAATGTGACTGCACCTGTGTTGGAACGGGCGTGGAGTTGGATTTTTCCACCTTACCCAGTTCATTATGCCTCCCAAAGTAAAAGCATCGCACAAAAACTGGATGAAAAGCTGAGCGATGCGTTCTGCATTCAGTCTTTTATTTATTGTAGCAGTCACAGCTTGTTGCCACCCCCCACACACACACTATCTCTGGGGGTTTCAGGCTGCTGCTGCTGCAGACACAATGGTGGCATTGACTCAGGTGATCCGACGCGTTCTGTCCTTGTTTCTCTTTTCATGGCTGAGCAGGACGTCTTTAGCAGTGAGGCCAGGTGAATACCTGTGCAGGTGTTTGCACAGACAAAGACAAGCGGATGTGTCTGTCAAGTCTTCTGCAGGACCACGAAGAAAAGTAAACCTCAGCCACATTTGTTGACTTTGCACTGATTCGTTTCTGCTTCTTTGTGTCTTAAGAAGCAAATGCTATGCTTTGTTTTCCTCTCACAAGACTGATGGACAGTTTGCACGACGTCCTCCAAGGACTTCTGTCCTGAAAGCAGCTGCACGTGCATCACAATAAATTAAAATATCATCAGTGCCTTACTTAAGTGAACTGAATAAATACAAAATGTGAAAATCATATGTTATGCACTGCACAAACACAAAATCTTACTATTTTTTTTCTATTTTCTAGTGCAAATATTTTACAAGACTAGAAATAAGACAAAGCTAACACAAGTAACTTTTCCACAAGAAATAGAAGATGGTTTTAAATTCCTTAATATTGATGAAAAAGTATTAGATCCACTTTCAGATGGGAAAAATATCTTGTGAAATAATCTGTTAGTGGAAATAGAAATTCCACTAGAAGTTCCTATTTATTGCTGGAAAGTTATTTGTAACATATTTGAACAGGACATCATCTCCTAACTGAATCCCATAAAATTCTCAGTCTTTGTTGCAAACTGTAATGATTCAGAGATCACTGCCTCCCAGAAGAAAACCGCTTGTCCAATGTTTCCTGCTTATAAGCTCCTTTGTTACTTTTGCAGTTTCTGCGGGTGGATCAGGATAAGGAATGCAACATGGAATGCACCGGAGCGCCTCGGAAGCCCCTGTGTGCCTCTGACGGCCGGACCTTCACATCTCGCTGCGAGTTCCTCCGAGCCAAGTGCCGTGACCCCCAGCTGGAGGTCAGCCGAGGGCCGTGCAAAGGTCAGGTCACGAGTCACGCTTCAGCACTGCCTGGGAGGGCGGGGGGGTCTGGAAGGTTTGCGTTAGAAGCCACTTCAGTATAATTAAATCTTTGAGATGGAGGAGCACACAGAAAAATAAAAGGGTGGGGAGTGGGGGGCTGTCTGAATGGATCCAAGGGTTTAAGTTTTGTTTCCTAATACAATAAACATAAAATGATTTGATTTATTTGAAACTTATTTACTGGTTTGAATGATTTCAGCTCTGTCATAGTCTGCCAAGACTCACTGGTCAAAGTGATGTTAAGCTCTGTGCTTCATTCCCCTCAAACCTTTCAGTGTTTTGTCATGTGACAACCACAAACTTTAGTTTATTTACTGGAATAAACCAACACTGAGGCTGTGTTCGAGTCGAATGCAACCCAAATCGGATTATTTTGCCCATATGTGACCCATGTACTTTACTTTCATTGCTTTCTGAATGACCCGATTCTGATCTTTTAACCCCCAAAATATCTGATTTATCCCACTTCTATATGTGGAACTAATTCGGATCCGTATCTGATTGCAGTCTGCACGGTCATGATGTGTTTAATCAAAAGTTTGGATCACTGATGTGAGATGTGTGTCATAATTCTGCACCAGAAGAAGCCAGAAGCAGAAAATCAGGAAGTTAAAAATGGCTGAAAATTATAATTATGAACTCATACAAGAAGTCAGTGAAGCATCACATCACAGTCCCACCACTCTTAGCTCTGACATCCAAACAGACTTCTCTGCAGAAGCTGCAGTCAATGCTCCACAAAAGGTCATTGCTCTTAGCTGTGCTTTCTTTTTGCTAGCCATTATCTTGTGATGATACACTTCACTGCTGAATAAAGTTTAGTATCGATCCACAGATGGAGAAGTGATAATAGATCACTTCTACAGAAGTGATAATAGATCACTTCTGTAGAAGTGATCTATTATCACTTCTCCAGAAGACTGAAGGGGTGTCTAGAAATCACAGACTCAGGAAAGCTGAATATAAATGTGAACAAACACAAGATTTTTAGTAAAACAACAATTTAAAACCAGGTAGTATTTTGTTCCGTGAAAAAATATGAGAAACTTGAGAATTTAACACACTTATTAGTGAGGGATGAAAAGCCAGAGAGCGTCAAGCAGCTCATAGACTCGTTGGAAGGAGGAAGGCGACGCTTCGCCCCCCACCCCTCCACCCTCTCACCAGCTTCATATACCAGTTCATCGCTCTACAGACTGGAGACAATGCCCCTTTCTTATCATGCTAGAACACTAATGCAGAGAATGCAAGTGAAAAGATTTGCTTTAAAAAAGTGTGGTACCATGTGGTACCCACCATGGGTACAAAACCGCTCAACGATTTTGTACCCATGGTGGGTTTCCATGGCAGTCTTTCTGAGCAGACATCTGGACGTAGCTGACAGTGACACTACGCAAAATAGGGGCTTCCAACTAGGAAGCTGAAAAGACAAGAGTCCATGAAATTGGTTATGCATGCATCAGTAGCATTACCTCCCTCATCTCTCCCCCTGCCTCTGGACTGAAAGGCCCGGCGACAGAGAACGGGTCGGCTGCAGAAATAAACCAGAGGGCCGGTCTGCTTTGAAAGCATAGGGATGGTATTGTGTTCAAGGATGGTGAGAGTGGCACCACATTTGTTTCCTATCACCGCGCTCAGACGATGCAAGTGTCCCGTCATTTTTTCCAGACATTTTCGCCTCGGAGGACGACGGATTTTTAG
The DNA here is from genome assembly GCF_000485575.1 of Poecilia formosa. Taxonomy (NCBI): domain Eukaryota; kingdom Metazoa; phylum Chordata; class Actinopteri; order Cyprinodontiformes; family Poeciliidae; genus Poecilia; species Poecilia formosa. The sequence continues at coordinate 217,833 of NW_006800452.1, read as the reverse complement.
ATTTTCCACTGCAGCTAACTTTAGAGCTCCTGAGCTCACTGCGCTCCCTCCATCCGGAACATCCTGCATCTCCCATCGGTGTCGCTGAAACACGTGGCCACCCTCCAGACGGAGAAACACCAGCACCAGCAAGTGTCTAGTGGACGCTCAAATGTGTGCCAGCAACTTTCACCCTGCTGACCCGAGTGGTGAATGTTTTCTAACTTACTGTGAGTCATTGTTTAATGAGATTTGAAGCTGTCAGCCAGAGAGGCACTGCTTGGCAGGCTGCTGATGTGTCACAACAAGTTACCATCAAACTCATCGCTGCTCCACATTTTCCTGAGTGTTTGCACAGCTGGTGCTGTTGGCCAGGTAAGCTGAGGCACCTGAGGAATGACAGGATGAGCCTCAGCCCCGACTGCAACATGTGAAAACTCAAGGTGTGCACAGGTGAAAAGTTCCCGACCCGCATTTTCTACTGAAGACCGCTGTAATCCAGATGGTTGAACTTTAAGGCGATAGTAATGCAGACGTTAAAGGACGGGTTTGGTTTTCCTCGTGCATCAGCCCTTTTTTTAGGGTGGCTGGAATATTTGGCTGGATCAAAAAGAGCTGCTTCCCCTGGTAATGGCTTTACCACCAGGTTTTCCGGACTCATTCCCAATAAGACTCGTGTTCCTGCTTCAGCTCCCAGCCGCACAAACATCTGCAGCTTCCGAAATGTCTTGAACCACTTCCCCCTCCTGTGTCTCCTCCCTCCCCTGATGTTGTTTCTGTTTTTCTTTCATGATCTCCAAGATTCAGCATCTCCCTCTGACTCTTTAAGTATGTTGGTTTCATAGTTGTGGAGTATTTGAAAAAAAAAAAAAAAAAAAAAGCTACGCTGTGGGCTGAATTATGGCCGTCTCTGATGTTTAGTGACTGTTGTGATTTGCGTTCTCCTCAGAAACATCCAGATGTGTTGCAGAGAAGAAGTACACAGAGCAACAAGCCAAGAAGCAGGCCTTTGTTCCCGTATGCAACCCTGACGGCACTTACAGCGAGGTAATGAGCTACATTGCATAAATTAAGCTTAAATTCCTAATTAAAGCCAAAACATTTACCCAGAGAAGCCATTTGTTGTTTGGACTTTGCCAGAGAGTAACACTTGAAAGCATACTGTTATAGGTTCAGTGCCACAGCTACACCGGATACTGCTGGTGCGTCACGCCCAATGGGCGACCAATCAGTGGGTCTTCTGTCGTCAATAAAAAACCCCGATGCCAAGGTGGGTAAACTCTGAATTTAATACTTTAAGGAATCTTATCATCCTCAAACCCAGACCTGGAGGAGCAGTGTCCTGCAACTTTTAGATGTATCTTAGTCAAACAACAAGGTCATCAGCAGGACTCTGGAGATCTGGACCGTTTACTGGACCGTTTTTTTTTTTAAACTCTTTCTCACATGCTGTTTTTATTTTAATTATGTAAAGCTCTTTGAAATGCCTTGCTGCTGAAATGTGCTATACAAATAAAATTTGATTGACTGATTGATTACTGAGGAGCCTGATTCAGGCGCGTTGGACCAGGACCTTTAGACTCATCTAAAAGTTGCAGGACATGGTCATTGAACACTGGCTTCGAGTCCAATCAAAGTTTTTTAAACATCTTGAATCTTTTCTTCATTGTCACGCTACAACCACAAACTTCAATGTGTGTTTTTTTACAGACTGTGAGATATAAAGTTTTTTGAAGCACTGGTGTCATTTATTTAAAAGTAATTGGACAGAAAATAAGGAGGATAGAGGAGGGGGGGGCATGTAGCAAATGGCCCGCGTCGAGGACTTCAACCTCTGCACATGGCGTTCTACCAGCTGAACTACACAGGATATAAATTTTATATCCCAATATGTACTGGATTCAGTGTCTGGACTTTGACTGGACCATTCTAACACATGGAGGTATTTTTCTGTAGACTCTAACAGGATTTCCGCTTTATTCTGGCCCTGACTGTGGCTCAGTGAGAGGAGAGCTTATCTTGCAGTCTCCAGCTTACGGTACGGGTTTGATTCCTGTCACACATTGTCATGCCCCAGAGGAAGGCACTTAACCCCAAGTGGCCTGTGATTAGAAAAGTGAATCTAAATTCAGTCCATTTAACATCTAGTTCCAACCACATTTCTATAAACTTTGATCAGGCTTCCTGTCTCTGGTAAACAAAGGTATTCCCACAGCATGATGGTGCCACCACCCTTTGTCGCCATGCACATGCCTGCTGTGTTCGCTGCATGGATTGTGGCAAACTCCACTGTGGGACATTTTTGCTGCACTTTTTCAACATATTTCTAGAGTGTTTGACTTGTAGTTGTCATGGCAACAGATCCTCCGGCCTGAGTTGTGGATCTTTGCTTCTCTTCCTTTGCTACCTTGGGCCTCTTGGCTGCTTTTGCAATGATTACTTTTATTGCTCGCCCTGTCTGGGTAGATGGACCTCTGTGTGTTGCCAGGTTGATCCATCCTCTCTCCATGTTCAGATGATGGATTGAACTCTGAAGCCATTTTGTTTTAAAACTCTGCTTTAAACTTCTCCACAACTTTCTCTCTGACCTGTCGGCCATGTTCCTTGGTCGTCATGATTCTATTCTTCATTTTATGATGATATATGAATCCCTAACAGTATTGCATTTTAAGTTTCTAAAGAGAGGACAAAGGGATCTAGTTGTAGGCTCAACCCAGGAAAATTGCTCAACTCTCCAGGCTGCGGTCTAAACAAGCCGGGTAGAAAATCCATGATGCAAAGTTAAGCAACAGAGTTTGTACTGTAAGGAATGTCAGAGTTGGAGGACAGTCCCTGCCACACAACCCCCTAAATAATACCACATGTCCTGTCTGCACATCCCTGTGACCGCCTGGGAGGCTGTCGGTGTCTCACTAGTCAGAGGGCCTCAACCCAGCAGCAGCTGGTGCAATGCAACTTCCAAATCTACATTAAGCATAGTGGTTCCATCAGCTACAAAAGGGTCCAGATGGGGCCCAGTGGTAATGTTGGAGTGGTGCACCAAGACAGTCTACCTCTGTTCTGAATACATCTGTTGGTTTTTAGGTTCCAAACAGGACCGAGCGGCTCCTGTAGAACCGAGACCAGGTGAGGAGATTATAGAAACACACTGACTCCTCAGAAATGCATGTTCATTCTGACGTTGTTGGTGTCGTCTGTTGTAGTGACAGCATGATTTCATATTTGATTGTGAAGTTAATGTTAGCAATGTTTGGCAGTAGAAGCTAAACAGCCAATAGAAAGGAAGCAGGACTGAATGATTACCTGCAGCCAGTTGGATCAGCTTAACAAATGAAAATATAATGTCTTAAAATCCTCAGAATCCACTATTTAAAATAAAAGCAGCTCAGGTTTTTTGTAATTGTGACTCCATTGTTTTTTAGGTTCAAAACAAGACAGAGGAACCTTCATAGATCCAAAACCAGGTGAGAAAAATGAACTAACCAAGACGGTTTAGCCTTTCTCCCATGATATAAACTATTGGTGTGATTATTTGACAGCAGGCAGCTTTCATTGTCATACATACTAGATCTTTGCAACATTTACTATTTAATTTCATCCAGGTTTGTCGCTCATAATACCTACATTAAGTTTCATGTGCCAAGTCAAGAAATGTGTAATAAAAACACAGTCAAAAGGTTGGATGAACATGGACATCAGAGCATAACACGATGACTACCCAAGAAAAAAGCCTCCATGTTGATTGGGTTATTATAAGACAATTATTTATATATACAATTATCCATTTAGGAGCAGCAGACAAGGAGGAATGTCTGAAAAGCATCTACCCTGAGATATAACCCACCAGTACTATACCCAGTGTTTTAAAAGTCCAGGCCATCTGAAATTAATGGCTGCTTGTGACAAAAACTATAACATCAATAAGGTCGACCTGGGAAGTTCTGCTCCGATTCTCACCAGTATTTTTACTCCAACAACAGAATACTTTATATATTAGCGAGCTGAGAAAAAGTCCTGAGTGTTTACCAGAAATACTGTAAAGCAGTTGTTCAATATTACATCATTCAAATGCCATAAGACCTGCTACTGTGGAAGCTAATGCTACACATTTGTAGTGTTTGTATCAGTCAAACTCTTGAAATACAATCTGTTGTTTGTTTTACTCAAACACTGAGAAAAAAGTAATCATTATCATAGCTGATTTGTGCATAAACACCCAGGACAAACATTAGGTTTGTTCTCGTAGCTGTGGAATAAACCATGTAGTCTCCTCACTTGTTCTTTCCAAAAGTCTTCGTTTTCTCAAACTTCATTTACTGCACCAGTGTGGGGGACCTTTGGGGGAAGTAAAAGTCGTCATTTCATCCTTTTCTGCTCACACAATAAACATTCACACATATTCCAATTACAAAAGCCTTTGTTTTACAGAAAACAATACATTTTCTGTGTAGAACAATAGCAGTGACGTTCTTTGGTTCCTAGCCAGACGTCATCATCCATATGTGGTCATAAGATAGGATCGAATTAAATACTTAATTGTCCATTTGGATAAAGTAGAATATTTCCTTCAGCATCTAGCAAGAAAAGACCATATAAACATGTTCTAAAATGAACAAAGTTCATAGCTAAAACAAATAACCACACATTTTGAGTTGTATTTTTATGATTTCTTCATGATTTATTACTTAAAGATTTCTAAGCTCCAAGCTGTACAATTGGTCAAAATCTAAATTTATTCTCATTCTGTACTTGAAAATCTTTAGCATGACTAATTTATGTTTTTTTTTTTATCCACTGATATACCCCACAGAAATCACATGGAGAAGATTTGTATTAAATCTGTTATTTTCTTGGTTTGATTTCGTTTCCAGGAGAGAATTTGTGGTTTACTGTAACAGACCAAAAGCAGTTTAACCTGCTATCTTCACCAGGCAATAAAATCAGAAAGCATTACCTCATGAGCCTCTTGTTTAACATTTTTTACTCTTCAACTTGGTTCTTTTTCAGCCGAAGCCTCAAGAGACACAAGGAAACATCCACCGATTAAACTCCAGCCTAATTCCACTCTGTCTCTCATTAAACCTCTGCCTTTTTCCAGATAAACAACCACTATGATTTCCTTTGTTTCAGCACCAGAAATTGTTAAATCTGCTCAACTTGTTTAGCTGATGTGATTTGAAGTTTTCCCAAAGAGCTTGATTTGGGTTTGGTTGGATAGATTCCTGATGTGATAGCGTGTACGGGCAATCATTTGTGTTATTCATGCCAACGTGACTGTGTGCTTTCCCTCCGTTACAGTGTCCATCTTAGCCAGGTCGTTACACATACATCAAGTGAGGAGGAGTGTGGGAAGGAGGGTGCGGGAGGGACAGGGACAGGCTGTGGTTCAGTCTGAACTGGTTGGATAAACAGCGTGGTGAAAAGAAGAATAAACTGTAGGTTTGTGGTGTGCCAGCACTGAAAATAGCTGTGATTGCATCAATATTTTGATTTAAAAGAACCCCATCAGAACCCAAAGCGCTTCACAACACCCAGTGACTTGCAAAATGATTCACTGCCCTTCATGTTTTCCACATTCTGTCATGTTACGACCGCAAACTTCAGTGTATTTTACCAGAACTGTATGTGACTGTACATGTATGAACACAACGTAGCTCAGAATTGTGAGGTGAATTTCTATTCACCCCACTTCTAGGCTAATAACCCAAAATTAAATCTAGGGTAACCAATTGCTTTCAGAACTCACCCAATTAGAGTTATATTATGTTGTGTTGATAGACCAACACAAAGTGGTGCATAAAAGTGGAATAATGGTTGCTTTCAATTTTTTTTTTTTTTTACAGATTTTTAAAATCTGGGATGCAGTTTTTTTCAGCCCACTTTAACTCTGATACCCATAAATAAAACACTATAAAATCAAATTCCCCTCAGACATAAATAGAGCCACCTAATTAGTAAGTAGAGTCCATCTGTAAGTCATTTAATTTCAGCTTAAATCCAGCTTTTCTTCAAAGGCCACACATCTTTCTCAAGCCTTCGGCTCTAACGGTCGTGTGGAACCAGAACCTTTTCATCTACTTGACTGGGTTCTGTGCTGAGTCGGCTGAAAACGCTACAACAGAAGAACATCTGTCACTGACTCCTTTACAGTAATCCAACTGAATATTTGTATGGACAATGAACAGAAAGTTCAGCTTACATAGTTTCCATGTCCTCCATTGTTTTTATATTGTCATGTATAGATCATGTTGCACTACTTCTTGGTTCTGGGTCCACACGACTTTTGAAAACCACGTCGACTGGAGTTCAGTTGTTATGGAAAACCATTTGGACCAAGCAGAACCATGATGCTGAAGGAAAAGAGCTTTTACAGAGCTCTGTTCCAGCCAACATTTGAGCATGGAAAGAGGATGGCAAAACTGCAAACCTACCTAAAGCTGGAGTCCCACATAGAGCAGCAGGTCAACGGGCGGCTAACCTACTAATAAGACAATAACCTTACAGTCAGAGCTACAATGCAAAGGTTTAGGCTACATTTATAAGACCGCTGCCTAGAAACGTTCAGTAATTTCAGATGTTGATCAGGGAAAAGTTCCATGTTTATAGAAACCTTGAATCTGCTGTAGTTTTCATGCCAGGCCTCTAGACGGCGCTGTGATTTTAGCATGACGTCAACATCCACTTCAGAGCTTCAGCTTCCACCTCACCAGCTTCTAGCTCATTTAGAAAACGGCAACGCTTCTCCGCTTCTGATGAACAAAGTGTTCATGTTCTCCACATCATAAACCGACCAGGTGAAGTAGTTCAGCTTAGTGCTGTTGTTCTCCGCTGCGGGAGTGTTTCCAAAAAGTTCTCCTCCAAAACCTGCTTTCATGAAGAGACGCCATGCATTGGAGTAAACCTGCAGCTGAATCACAACAAAAATGTGTAAATAGGGCGATAGATCAGAGCAAAAATAATTAAAATAACGGCAGAATCCTAAATCTGAGAATCTTGGAGACAGTTGAGGATTCCTGTTCACTGCTTGAGTTTTTTTTAAAGAACTGGCATAGATTTACCCCGTATTTATTAGCCAAGCTGGTCATGCCAAAAGACTTGCAGCTGTAACTGTGACGACAGGTGGTTCTGTAAACTATTTACCCAACGGGACTGAATCCAACTGCAGAGTTTTATTTGTTACATATTCTGAATAAGGTTTATCGTTTTTCTCATTACTGCCTAATTATGCTCCACTTTTTGTTGATTTATTACATAATTTCTTTTAATAAAATGGTAAAACTCAGTGGTTTTCATTTAGCACCGTGTGACAAACTTCAAGATGCTTTAACATTTCTGCAATGCAGCAGTTTAAAGAACATAAGGCTTTAAACACCAAGCGCCTTGCTTTAAGCACAATTTAGTTGCTTGATTTGAATCATTTTTTTTCACATTCTGGAGTCATATGCAGCTGACGACTGACAAACGGCAGTAAAACTAATGCCTTATGACCACAAATAGCATGGGGGTTTCCTGGCAGATGCTAAGAGAGGTGTTACAGTCATGTAAAAGGCCACAAAGTAAAGATCCGTTATTAGTGGTTTACTGTAAATCCAACTCATAAATATGCCTTTGAAATTGAGTGGGATAATAGCCTGTCTGACTCAGTCACACTAACTGATTGCATTTCAACACAGTGAACAGGCATGAGAAGATGAATGGCTGGCAGAACAACCTTGCCTTTAAAGTAAATTCTTGATTTTCGGTTGAAATTCATTGTTGAAGAAAGTTTTTATTCCCATTAAGCTCCTGGTTGTGGAGCCACATGTTAGTGAAGCAGTTTGTGAAACACCTCAGTGTTGCAGAGAGTGACCCAGCCTGAGGTTAACCACACCGACTGTCATGGTCTTCACCCCGAGCCTCCCTCCCTGCCTCTCTCCCACCACAGAACAAACAAACAAAAACCAAACACATATACTCAGATTTCCCTCTGGTAACTGGTTCACCTCACACTTGCCAGCTGCAGTTTTCACCTATAAATTTTCCCACCTCTCCACAGCTTTTTTATCCACACGAAAAGATGGAAAAAAAGTAGGAATGACTGGTTCCAGTTCTCCTCATCTGTAATGGATCTCTGTTTTACCCTTTTTGGCATTACAGGTCAACTCTTTCACACATCCAGCGTGTTTCCATTCTGTTCTTCTCTTCACTCTTTCCCCCTTCATCTTTCCTGTCCGGGCAACGTGCAAAATCACATTGTAATGTGTTGTCTGACCTTGTTAATATTTGTAATTGTAGTCTCTTTGCAAATATTCTCCATTCTAAATGCAGAGCCTATCCCAGTGGAGCCACCATCTCCTCCAGAGGAAGAAGGTAAGCTGCTCTTCATCAATAAAGTCTTACAGTTGTTGTGGGGATGCTGAGGGAAGAGGAGTTCAGGATGACAACAGAAGCAGGAGAAAAGATGGCAGAAAGAGAGTCCATGATTAGACTACATACAGGAAACATGTTATCTGCACACTAAAGTCTGTAAACTTTATATCTCTTTACGGGAGTTTAAAATAACTTTGTTTCTCTAAATATGTCATAAGAAAACTATGTGTCTCTATGGATGCTAATCTTCAGGATGAACAACCCCCGAATGGAAAGGACCAACCTTCAGCCACGTGTCTCTGCAACAGAGACGCTTTCTCTGAATCTGACAAAGTTTGTTTTCACGAAGTTTAATCTCAAACTAAACACAGACTATAACACAAAACAAATCTAATCTCAACTTCCACGTTTCACACACTCATTCTGCTCCCAAATGAAACCAGTTACAACATTTTAACGTGGAGCTAAGGATTAAGGTGCTGCTTGAGAAGAGAGCAAGAGTTTTTTAAAACAGACATCTTTTCAGCTGACTTGTGCCGTATGCTGGATTTGGACTATTTACATTCAAGGCAACATTTTAAATTTGACTAGGAACACTAAGATCACCTGATCCAGGGCTGCCTTGTGATGAATTACTGCACTTATTTTGGAGAAAAGCATCACTGATGCAGTCGCATGAAAAATGATCCAATGATCCAGAATTTAGTCCATAAATCACAACTTTCTTGTAACATAAGCTTTGAAATGTAAACATCTTTCTCCTAAAATGTTGGTTTCATGGTTCTGCCAAGTCTTCCTCCCACTCTGATGATCCATGACTGGACCAAGACTCTGGGTCTGAACTCATTTTAAGAAGCTCCTTGTCTCGTTATCATTAGCTACCATCTCCTCCTTTTGCCAGGCTTTTGACCAGGGGAGATCACACATTTCTGCCTCCAGACCTTGTCTTACTCTTTGTACATTCCTGGTTGTCACTGACTTCTGACTTCTTCTTTTTCTTGCCATGCTTTTATTTCTGTCATGAATATCTGCAATGTTAGCTTGTCATAGTTTGTTGGCCTGAGCTGCGATAACCCTGCGTCTGCTGGATACCATGAAGCCGCCCTTATCCAGTCTGAATGAGATTCCAGTGGCCTTGATGTGTTCTAGTGAGGTAGATCAGTGAGTCAGTGTTTCAATCTTGAGGCCATTCATGTAAAGGAGATACTTGATGATGGCTCCACTTCTTATCTGGTATTTTTTGTAACTTTTTGTGATGATCTGGCTGAGGAAAGTCACGTCAAAGCACAACTTCAGCAGAGTGAAATCATTAGCTTAATATAAACCTTTGAAACTCAACCTTTACAACTTTTAGTTTCCTGTTTTACCATTCCAGCCAATCCAGTATCCATCGCCTCAGTTTCTGGTGGTTAATTATGCAAAGATTATTAGAACCTCAATGAACTTTTATCAACAGCAGCCACATGTAGCTTACTTTGTCCTCTCCTGAAGTCTGTGTTTCATAGCATGTAGCTTGTTGAACTACCTGTGTTTTCTCAGATAATGTGTGTTTTGGACTCTTGTTAACAATGCTGTGTTGATGATTTCTTGCAGATGTCACTTCCCCGTACCCTGACCTGTGGTCGGTGCACCTAAACAGCAACCGGCAGAACAGATCCAGAGCATCACGTGAGTTTCTTTAATGTTGAACTTTGAGATGTCTTCAGATCTCAGCAGAAAATCCATGTTGAGTTTGTCTGACGTGTGTAAGCAATCACAGTTTGAGGCTGTTCCTGTCTTTTAAGGACAGATGGTGGGTTGTGAAACCAATAGATCTTGGTGTTGAAGTGCATCGGGCTTTGAGGATCCGTTTCACTGTGGTTTCTTGTATTGCTTCAAACCTGTAATTATCACCACATGGCACAAACACAGGATCTCCAGCTCTTCTCTTTTTACGCACGTGTGTGTTTATCTTTATACCCCCTCCATGCTCATGGGGGAAATGTGTTGGTTTCTGTATTTTAGATTGGCCCATAGATGAGAACCTTCTGTGTATGTGTGGGTCTGTGAGTGAATCCCATTATCATAATTTACAGCCAATAATAAGCCTGAGAAATGCTGCATTGGTGGTTTTGATTACCATACGCTCTTTGGAGTATTGGGGTGAAAAAAACGCCCCAACCCCAACAAAGTGAGCCCATAAAGAGGCACTGGAGTGAAGAGAGTTAGTTTAGAAAGTGCAGAGGTATTTCATTTGGTCTCTTTTGTGTAGCTGAAGATACTCTGTGTAAATAAACAAAGAAAAAGAATATCCATAATCCCACAGCGGCTTCAGAGCCTTGAGGCGCGCACCAAAGAGAGCGAGAGCTTGGCAATAAAAGCTCGTATACTAAAACGTCCTCCTTTCTTTCCTGACTCCAGTGCTCTTATCTCCCTTGGAGAGCTGCATGAAAGCATGCTGCACTCTCTGTGAAATACAGTTTCTCTCCCATCCAGCATTTTCTTTGTAACAAAAGACAAGATCATGAAAAATTGTGTTATTAATGGAAATTTGGTAATGATCACTCTGCTTTCTTTCTCTCTCTCTCTCTCTCACACACACACACACACACACACACACACACACACACACACACACACACACACACAGTTACAAAGGGCATAAGGAGTGTCCAAATATTTACTTAACTTGGGGCAAAGGGAGCTGTACTTAGTCATTAGCCTGTACACACACACACACACACAGTTACAAAGGGCATAAGGAGTGTCCAAATATTTACTTAACTTGGGGCAAAGGGAGCTGTACTTAGTCATTAGCCTGTTAATGTCCATAAACAGTGCAATGAGGGGCTGATATAGCCGTCGACTCACAATGTCTCCAAAGACTCATCCTCAGCAAGTATCTCAAATATAACAAGTGTGCTGAGAGGACAGCTGCTTTTATTTTGCAAATGAATGAAAATAAATCAGAACCATTGCATGTGACAGAAATCCAGCACGGTTTGCCAGATCTGATTGAGCTCTTCTTAATATAAACACATCATTCTGTTTATGCAGAGTGTGCGTAGGAAGGTTTTCTGAAAAGTCCTGCCACTTGGACCACCTAAGTTAAAATTGACGGTTTTGTACAGAGCTTAGTAAGGAAGCATTAGATGATCTGTGTGTGACCTCTGAACTCTGTCCAGCTTCATCATGTGACCAGGAGCAGCAGTCGGCCCTGGAGGAGAGGAGGCAGCGGAATAATGACGCCGTGTTTGTGCCGGACTGCGCCCAAGGCGGCTTTTATAAACCTGTCCAATGCCACCCCTCCACCGGATACTGTTGGTGCGTGCTTGTGGATACTGGACGGCCAATACCAGGAACTTCAACCAGGTGGGCCACCAGTACCATAAGTTAAGGAGAAATGTGATTTATCCATGTTTGGAGGGGACACGTACCTACTTTAACTAGAGAGCCTGCATTCAGTGCTTTGTGAACACTATTAACTGAAGTAAACGTCCCAGTTCCCACTCTTCTGGAGGGAGACTAAAGATTTTCCTCTATTTCTTTGTGAAACATTCCTAGAACTTTTATGGAAGTTATTTTACTGGAGTGCTGATTAAATTGACCTTGTACTTTTATGGAATATTTATGAAACTTACCAAGTACTTTTAAGGAACTTTCCCAGAATTCTCATGGAACTTTTATGAACCTTACTCAGTACTTTCCTGGATCTTTTATGGAATTTACTAAGTTGCTTTCAAGGATCTTTTCTAGAACTTTCCTGAAAAGTTTATGAATTTAACTGGGTACTTTCATGAAACCTTCCTGGAACATTCATGAAACTTAGGAATGGTAAAGAAAGTTTAAATGAATGTTTGTGAAACTTACCTGGTACTTTCTTGAAGTTTTTATGAATGTTTTATGAGACTTACCAAGTACCTTCATGGAAGTAAGAAAGTTTCAGGTACTTTCATGAAACTTGCCTGGAATGTTTATAAAACTTATTAACTTTCATTGAACATTTCTGAAACATTCCAGGTGCTTTCAATGAAATTTCCTGGAGTGTTTCTGAAACTTCAGATTCTTTCCTGTAACTTTTATGGAACCTTTTGGTACCAGGCCAGTACCATGATGGGTCCATGAAACGACCCGCTAAACTTACACATCTGACCTTGACATGCTGACAGACATCTGTGTTGCTGATACCCGAGATGGACTCAGTGGACTGGATAACAGCAGGTCAAAGGTCAGGCAAGCTGGCAGTTGAGGACCAGCTACATTCTTATTAAGCTACATTGCAAGGTATCACATTAACAGGACTCCAGGCAGAGTGCCAGCCAGCACATTAGGGCACATATGGAAGTGAGGTTTTTCCGCCTTGTCACTGGTCAGCTTTCTGACCCCATCAAACAGCAGCTAGAAGGACAACACTATCTGTCAGGGAGGCTGTGGAGGCATCCTTGTGTCCCACGCTCCCTGGCTGCCTCTCTTTTTCTAACACCATCCCTCCCCTTTCTGTCCTCATTCCGCTTCCAACTCCTTCCCCTCTTTTTGGATGAGTTTCACAGCCCCTGGTTCACCACAGAATGATCATTTGGATCCCTAAGATTTAACTGACCGGGGTCACTGGAACACAGGATTCTTCTGATTTTACGATGAGGGCTTCGCTGTTGTAAACAGTCCCTTGACTTAATTCACATTTTTTTACAGGTACGAACAGCCAAAGTGTGACGGTAATGCCAGAGCCCATCCAACTAAACCAAAGGACCATTATAAAAGCAGACATCTCCAAGGTATTTCTCCAGTTACTGGAATTTGTCTTTATTTTTCCTCTTCCTTCAGACCACATGGGGATTTTTTTAACCACTTGGCCTCAAACTTCTGCCAAGCTCCCAATGCTTTGATAACAATGTGTGTGTGTGTGTGTGTGTGTGTTTGTGCCTGTTAGTGTGTGTAGACATCATTAGCACTGATGGTCAAGGAAAAGCTTGATAAAGAGCAGAGGATTACCAGATAGCACCCTTCACTGGTCAATAAGCAGGCAGACAGAGACGGATTGGGGGGAGGATTAATCTTCAACTGACACTGGAGATGAAGGACAGCGAATGAAGGCAGTGAGGAGGAACAGCAGGGAGGTGAGCTGCAGATAATGGATAATAGGATGCCAGAGACAGGTGGTGATACTGACTGATAGCAATGCAGATAGCTAAATTAAAAGCAGAAGATCGGTTTGGGGTAATGTTCATATCTTTGTTTTAATTACATAAAACTGCTTAAAGGGGAACATTTGCAGGATAAAATCGGACTGCTTGCATCTGACTGCAATGTTTGCAGATATGTCTGAATGGACTTGGGAGAATTTAGAAACAAAACACAATCAGGAAAGAATGTTTGTCCCTTTTAGTCACAATGTCAAGTGAAGCAGTTGTAGGCACTCTGAATAAAGATGGAAAAAGCATAAAAGATATTTTTGTTGGTTGCAGAAAAGTTTAGATAATCAAACTTAATATGTGGACATTTCATTGGTTCAGGAAGCTCTTAATTTGTAAAGTGTGATTCCTTGTTTCTCTGGGACATAAGTCAGCCTGACACACTGAGGTCCGTTACTCTTAGCTAGCCTTGAAAACAAGAAAGATAGGAGAACATGGCATAAGAGCAATAATGATGAGTTTGGAAAATGGGACAGCAACTTTAAAATAAACTGTGTGCATTTGTCAGATTAAACTACATTTTTATTTTTTATTTTTTTATTTTTTTGACACAATCAAAGAGAATCTGGCCTGAAACAAACGGTGAATGACTGGAGAAGCACCTTGTGATCAATGTGAAGCACGGTGGAGGACATATGGTGCCGTGGGCCTGATTTTTCCCTTTCATGATGATGCTTTAAATGATGATGGTTTCATACAGAGCCGTTTGCTGACAGCAGCTTTCTTACTCTTTATTTTGATGTGATGTGTTAATAATTCAGCTCTTGTTATCTCTCTGCAGCAACCAGCTCGGTCGCTTCATCATTTCAGCCCTATTGGAATTAACTTTGACATAAAAACTTTAGGCTAAAAAGCGATTTGTTTTTTTGTTTTAGTTTCTATAATTAAAACCAATACCAGCTGCTTCAGAGTTGTGGTTTTGAGCCTCTGCATGTAAACAAATCCTAGTTAAATCCGAGTATTTCTCGGCAAATCAGCTGTTTTTTATGTATTTTTCTTTGTTGGTTTGGTAAACATTTTAATAATCCAGCAGCATACGAACAGAGCGGCCTCTGTTCCCTCCTCATCCACAACTGTTTATGTAACACCATGCCAGGGAACGCTGCAGGGAACGCGCTCGGCTTGCAGGTGCTGCATTTAGCAGAACAGCTCTGCGTCTCAGCGCAGGCGGCACCAGGGACGTTTCATGAGAAGCAGAGAGACAATTAGCTCACAGATAAATTCTTCCTAGGCTGCCAAATATCTCTCATCTCTTCTCTCAAGTGGCATGTGTGGAGATAGAAAACTGTGCTATTGGAAAGACCTCATGCTCAAGACATCCTGACTGTTGTGATACAACAAATAATACTTTATGCACTGATGGACACAGACTTCATTCTAAACCCGCCAAATTTACTTGCATAATGTGAACCAAGTTTTCCAATTATGAAAGAAGCCAAAACGTTGTGAAAAACAAACAAAGCATCTTGTTTTCTTCATAAGCAGTTGCGTCAACGACTGTAAACGTCGTCACAGAGCAAACACAGAATAATTATAAATGTTGCCTTTACATGGCTGCAGCCTATTTGCAGCTGAAGCGCTGGTGTTGAGAGGTTTATGGGGCGAGAAGCGAGAACGGAGCGCCTTGCCATGGAGGGGGGGAGGAAAGCCGAGCCGCTGGAGCGGGATGGCTGGGCAGCGGTGGGGGGGGCGTCGTGAGCTGCGGCTGTGAGTGCTGACAGGGTTCTGCTCCGTGTGGCTCCACAGAAAAACACTCCTTCTTATTAGCAGCCATGCACAGGAGCACACACACTCACACACACACACTCACACACACACGCACATGCACACACACACACACTCACTGGCCAGCCGCTTAAAAGACATGTAGAGGCTGGTTCAGCAATTAGGCTTTTTTTTTCATTTACAGCGTCTTGCAAACCCATTCATACCCCTTGAAGCCTTTCACACTTCCTCCCAGTATAAACACAAACCAACATATTTCACTGGCGTTCTGTCATAAACTAACACAAAGTAAAACAGAATTGTGAAGTGAAATGAAAATAATACAAGGTGTTTTACAAAAAGAAATCTGATGCATGTCCTCAAATATATCTAATCTGACAGGGTGACCTATAGGGAAGAGTGACAGAATTCAGTTCAGTTCAGTTCAGTTCAGTTCAATTCAGTTCAGTTCAATTCAGTTCAGTTCAGTTTAATGCTGCATACTGCAAAAAAAAACAAAAAAAAAAACAGTCCTACCAATTATTCTTGTCTAGTTTCTAGAGCAAATATCTTCGTAATAAGACAAAACTAACTTACCAGTAACTTTTCAGCAATAAATAGGAGATGCTTTTAAGTCAATTATTCCTTATTGATGAAAAAGAACAACCTCCACTGGCAGATTATTTTACTAAGAAGACATTTTCCCATGTTCCAAGTGAAATAATCTGTCAGTTGAACTTGTTCTTTGTCATCAGTATTTAGGAATAATTGATTTAAAACAATCTCCAATTTATTGCTGAAAAATTACTTCTCAGTTATTTTCTTTTATTTGAAGTGTACTAAGATATCTGCATGAGAAATAGACCAAATATACTTGGTAAGACTTTGTGTTTTTGCAGTGAAGGTATTAAGATTCTGTGGTGCGTCTGTCAAACTTGTGTATAATACAGCTACACTAATTATAAAAAGAGACATGAGCCATTTGCCACTGCAGCCCTAAAATAAACGTAAAACAGCCAAACTCAATTTCCTCAGAGCAACTGCAGGTACATTAGTGTCCTACAGTTAAACACTGTCCAGACAGACACAGGCGCTAGTCTCTCTCAGTCCCCAAAGAAAAGCTTTTACTGCCAAGAGGAAGCAGCTAACGCTTTAGCTGATGACTTCCCATTTAAACGAGGTGCAGACGTGCTCAGATTCCTGGTGCGTCTGTCCTCTGCAGCACCTTCAGCTCGGCGCTGAACGCTAACCCTCCTCCTGGAGGAGGCTGGGTGTTCACTGGGATGCTGGTCACCACCTGTTAGAGGGCCCAAAGCTGCCATTATCTCCTGCACAGGAGAATCTGGCCCTGCAGGCGAGGGCCATAAAAACAGCAGAAACCTGCGCAGGACTTCTTGTCCTCTGCAGGCGCAGACTGTGAGAAAGCAGGAAGAATCTCTCAGGCCTTCATAGCCTTCAGCTTTTGTGGAGCATCCTTGGTCAAGTTGCTCTTAAAACTTTATGGTCTGACAGACAATTACTGTCATTAGGGTCATTCTACCACTGAAATTTCTCATCTTTCCTCAAGTAATAACCCTTCAATGTTTGATTTTACCAGGTAGCAATCATGGATTTTACTTCATAACTCGATCTTGCTTATTTTAGTTATTTTTGGTGCTAACTGTGCCACAAAATACCTGCTTTGTGGTTGTTTTGACTGCTGAAGGAGAGCCTTTATTCTTGAACCAAGTGAGTCTATGACACTAAATTGTTTCCTCCTGCAGCTCAGAACAATCTTTACTGGAGAAAGTAAGATGATGTCTTTTATTTACTCCTTTCTCAGTTTTATGAGCGTTTCATATTAAAACAACATGATTTGCATGTAATGCCTCTTCTTCTCAACATTTGTCAGGTTCCTAATAGTGACTGTACTGGATTTTTTGCAAAGCCAGTGAACTGCATCCAGCATGCTCCTGCAAACTCTGGTCTCTGGTGGATTTTTGCAGGCTGTCCTGGGGCAAAGAAAACAGAGTTCTTGACGAGTGTTCTTGACGCGCTGTCGACAGACATGGTGCATGCTGTCACAGATCCAGCATCCGCCGGAAGGTATGGAAGTGAAAACGTTCCTCTTGCAATTACTTATGCACATCAGTGGCCACAGTCTTTCACCTCCAGGCATGAAGGCAGTTTACCCTTCTGACAGGCAGAAACCTTCATATATAATATGATGAAGTAGCACAGGAGCAATGAATGAAAAAATAAACTGGAATGTTACTGATAAGTGGATTTATTTCACTAATTCAGTTCACAAAGTGAAGCTCAAAACAAAGACAAAAGGAGCCCCAACTAACTCCAACTATTGAGTTCAGACAGTGTACAGTACATAGATACACTTCTTTTTATAATAATCCCAATGTGTTAGAAACTGGAGGTTGGGTTTTTATGATTGTCAAAATTAACAGAAATAAAAGTTAGACACATGTGAATGAATCTGTATAGCATAGATGTTTTACTTTAGTTAAATTACTGAAATAAATCCACTTTTGAATGATGTTCAGACTGACTGACATGCAGCTGTCACTCAGGATGGCCGAGCCCGACCCCAGCCACACTCTGGAGGAGAGAGTCGTCCACTGGTACTTCAGCCAGCTTGACAAAAACGGCAGCGGCGACATAGGAAAGAAGGAGATCAAGCCCTTCAAGCGCTTCCTGCGCAAAAAGTCCAAGCCGAAGAAGTGTGTGAAGAAGTTTGTGGAGTACTGCGACATCAGCAACGACAAGGCGCTGTCGCTGCAGGAGCTGATGGGCTGCCTGGGGGTGACCAAGGAAGACGGTGAGCTGCACAAAGAACGGCTGGAAAATCCCTTCACTTTACAGATCCCAACTATCTGCTGCTGAAAACCTAATCAAAACTAATTCAATCTGCTTATTAAAGAATACATTTGGATCAAACAGAACTGGGTTACTAACATGAAGAGAAATGTTATTTAAATCAAAATAAGTGGCTGGGTTAAAGCAGCGCCTCAGTTTTTCAACCAATCAGATTCAGACTTTACTCTTTACATTTACTCCCTATCTTTAATAACAGTTTTGATTAAATTCCTGATTTATGAAAACGGTTCTGTAAAACATCTGAGGTGTGTGTGTTTCAGTAAATAGCTGGAGATTATTTAGAGACTGTTTGAAAAGTGTTGAAGCAGTCTAAATAACCCTAAATCATGCTTTAAAAAATAAAACCTTATTCCTTTAACTATAAGCATATACACAAAAGCTGCAGCATTTTCTCCCTCAGGTGCCAAATTTAACTTAATCTGTCCAAAAATAATCCCATTTTTGGACAGATTATGTTTGTGGACAAAAAAGGAAAAAACAGGAAAAGAGAAAAAAGAAAAACTTGGGACATCTGTGTTGGTCTACATCTGTCATTTAATTACTGCAGCAAACTAAAGCAATAGTCCTTATTAAAGGCTCTGTTGGTTGGCAAAGTGAGGTCTGGACTTTCCAAAGGACTTTTCTACATTGTTGTTCATTTTTAGGTTGCTGAAGTTAAAAAGCTGTTTTTGTCTGATAGGTGCCAAATCAGGGGAAGACCTGCCTTCCAGTAAACTAGTAAGTAAAACTCTATGGGAAAATTAGATGCATGATCTGAGTTAAATTACTGAAATCAGTTTATTTACATAGTTAAAAAAGTAGCTTGGCTATTGGCGCATTAGCGGAAGTGTACCCACCACTGCGTAATATTATCTGTCTGAGTGACGTAATTCCTGTTTGGAGTGAGGTGAACCGTAAAAACATGAAGTTTGTCTAACAGGATTGAATTTTCCCTCCACAGAACCCCGTGAGGAAGCAGGGCTAACTTCTGACGCCCAGTCCCAGAATCTACCCTCACCAATCGGCAACAGTGGAAACTATAGTATTTGCACTTTGTACTTTAAGAAAAAAAAAAAGAAAATGTAAATTCACTTTGTAGAAATTAGATATTTAAACAGACTGCTGAATCTGTGAACGGTGTAGTTAGCTTTTTATGTCCTTACAAGCAAGAAATACTTAACACATACAATGTATGTGTCCTTTGTGTGTCTAAAAATGTACTTTTAAAAAAGCAGAGCAGGTTTTGATGTTTGATGCTAAATTTTTTTGCCCCAATTAGCTTTCAAGGCAGATATTTGTATAGTTTGCTCTGTAGCATCGATAAATTAGACCACATTATCTCGTCTGCTTATCTGTTACATCTGTTTTTGTGTTTTGTAAAGCAGTTTGCAAGAATGTATTAATAATCATGCAGTAAATCATAAAAATGTCTCATATGTTTGCATATATTCATCTTTATTAGAAATAAAGAACTCTTTTATACATGTTGTGGTGGGTCTGTCTCATGGATTGTAAATTAAGTAAAATCAGGCAATGTCTTTGTTTTCCTGAAACCTGCTTCATGTTTTACAGTTTACCTTGTCATATAAATCTTGTAATATATTTTCTTTTTTGTGTTTTCTTACACGGCCTGTAATAAAACAGCTTGTCGACGTCTTCTGAAAGAGCCAAGTATTCGTCTCACACAGCAGAGGTTGAATATCTTTCAGTTTAACGAAACTTTGCCAGTTCCCTGGAGGCAATATTTTTAAATTGGAAGAAGAAGTGATGCTGTTCTTGTTACAGATTTTCCTCATGTACTGAAAACACAGAACGTGCAGCCTCACTGGTATGTCTCTATTAAATATGGATTTAGGGACTAATTCATTTTAAGGATTTAGTAGTACGTTTTCAGACTATTTTAAAATTTTGTATGTAATTAACCGCTCTTCAAAAAATGAAATACTGGAAAATAGCAGAGGTGTGATCATCTTAACTCAAAATATGACTGAAAACAAATCCAGCCGCCTGGCTAAAAGATTAAAACATAATTTGAGAAACAAGACTGGATAAGGATTCAAACTTTGAGGGATATGAAGGCAACTGGGATCTGAAACTGGAGAATATTGCTGCAAGGCAGCGGTGCGACCGATTGGTCCACTGCGCTGACCAACTGTAAATCATTATCACCAAACTCTCCAGATGGGAAACAGGTGAGAATAAATACTGAATGCATAACATCTGTGGAAAATTAAATTCTGAGACTATTAAAATGAAAAAGACTAAACAGATCAGCAAACAAACACAATACACAAGAATCAACGACAATGTGAAAAAAAGAGAAAATTGACAAAACTGAACTAAAGTTGCTTGGATTATGAGGAACCAATTATTTGAAATGTGTTCCAAAAAAGCCTTTTCTTTCCTTCCATCAACACTGGAAATGTGGGCCTCTGTTTCTCTTCCAAAAGATGTGGGAATCTTTATAGAGTAAGGAATCATGAACTCTTTGAAGTCCAGGATATTTTACAGAAAAATGTGATGGCTTGTGCCAGAAAACTGAAAATCATGGGGAATTCTAGCAGGATAATGATGCAAAACATGTCATTAAATTAAAAATGCTTCTGGGAAACAAAATGAAGCCATTTTGTTGCAATATTGATTTTGTAAAAAAACACATTTGTTGGTGCATGATGTTTTTTCCTTCTTATTAAACGCCTTCCCTCTGGGTGCTTATAATTACGACCCCAGTCACTCTGCGAGGTTTGAAAAGATTCTCTGTTGAGCAACAACATTCAGCTCAAACAGCTTTGACTCTCACACCACTGTGCATTGTTTTGTTCCTGCCTGATTATGCTGAGGCTGCTAAGTAATCAGCCGCGGCTTTTCGCACTTATAATTCTGTGAAGTGCTGAGCCGCTGACCTCAGACTCACCCGCTCGCTCTGGCTTAACCTCTAATTTATGATTAACACATCAGTCTCCTTTCTGTGATCTAATCCAGCCCAATGGTCTGGGTTTAGCACCCCAGGGAAACACAGAGGAGAGATCATTACTGACAGTGGATTAGTGCTGGATAACCTTTGACCTTTTTAAACGCCCTCCTTCCACAGCATTAGAAGTTGTTGAACTGAATCCAGAAAAACCCACAACAGTAATGTGCCAGTTTGGCTTTTGGTTAGAATCAAAATGAATAATTATTTCTCAGTGTCTTGCATTGTAAACAGAAAACTCAAAGTCCTGATCTCAGTTAAAACATTTAGCTAAGTGCACTAAATGTTTTCGGTGTTAGCAAAGGTGCTAAATGAAAAACTAGCCCCACTTAGCACATTAACAGATTAGTGAAAGTGTGCCCACCTCTGGCCTCCCAAATCTCTGTTTGTAGGGGTCCAACCAATCAGCACCAAGAAAAATGAAATCCGCTCCTGGATTGGCTGTTTTACAAACACCAGCCAATAACGTTTCAAGTAGCATTGTAACAAAGTATTTTAACTTCCTAAGCTGCATTTTCTTTCAGATATTTTAGATAAGCACAATCTTGAGTCCCGTTCCAAATAAAAGTGTCTGAATAATGAACCGCTAAAAGGCAGAGGACAGATTTAGCCTGAATTCTCTTCAGCCATATCATCTGTTGATGCTGTGCCTGTTACAGGTGCAGCATTTTCAAGAGTCCTGAAGATCCAGCCTTCCTTCAATACAATGCTGAACTCTCATCAAGAGGAATTTTCTTCTCCTCTGGGCAGCGATGTACGTAAACAGTTTTTATGATTTGGCTGGATGTCAGGCCTGGTTTTCCCAACGTGTTCCCTGGATGGCTTGGACTCCAGCCTGAACTGATGCAGTGGCTGAAGAAAAGCCCCCAAACCTTTTGGCACCATCACCAGAACCTTCTCACCATTGGCAGAGCCTCCTCATCTAGCTCTCCTTAACCCAGCTTCTTCACTCCTCTCACTCCCATGTGCACAAACACACTGCGAGCACAGAGATACCATTGAGCATGATTCGCTGGAACACATTTGTGTGTTTTAATGGGCAAAAGGAGGCACCCAATCGCCCTGCTGGCAGGCTGTGGGCTGTGGACTCATGAAGAAATTACTGTCAGAAGCCATCAGGGCTTTAATAGCCTCTGGCCCAGCAGCGGCTTCCCCTGCTGCCCCAGAGGGGCTCTGGTCTGCGGGTAAATAGCTCGGGGACGGCCTGCACCCTGGGACCTTCTCTGTTCAGTTCTCACTCACAGACACACACACACACACACACACACACCCCCACACACACACACACACACACCCCTGAGGAGTCCAGGCAGCGCAGCAGAACACAGACACTGCACTCAAGAAAATGAATTAGTGAGAAAGAGAAACTACTGAATGCAGGTGGTGCACTTCATACAAAAGGCCTTTTGATAAATTATGTCGCCTCTAAAAAGTGCACATTTTCAGCTGACTTTAAGCAGGTTGAAAACAAGAAGGATGTACTTTATATTCTCCTTTTAACATTAAGTTATGTTGGGATGTCACAATGATGATTTTGTTTGTCGCTGACTCAATCCCAGCCCAGATTTCTTTACTGCACTCACCTGCACATTTGTGCTACAAACATTAATGAAAGTGTGTCCTCTACTGGTCGGTTCAGCCAATCAGAGCCAAGGAAAATGAACCCCGCCCCCTGATTGGCTGCTTTGCAAATGTTAGCCAATAGCGAGTCAAGACATTTTGACATGTAACTTGTAAATGTAGTGTTTCAGTTGACTGCGTTCTATGACTTTGTATTTTTATATGTAAAGCACTTTGAACGGCCCTGTTGCTGAGATTTACCATAAAAGATATTCAAGTTGGTTCCATATGGAGTTTAAAGTCTTTGAAATGAGGAAATATCTTCCTCTAACTTGATTTGTCTTTTATTGCTTCATATTAAAAAAATGCAAGAAATTTTCCTGTGATTTTATGTTATAGAGCAATAGTGAAGAGGAAAGAAAAGGCTGTTTTTATATTTGTTTCTGAAAAGAAAATACTTTTAGAACCACATTTCACTCCAATTACAGTAGCAAGTCTTTTTGGATTTGCAGTCATGTTAATTAAATGATCATCAAAAAAATCATTTATTTCATTAACTTGATATTAAATGAAACAAATTGCATGAATTAATTCCACATTGACTGGTGTTTTTAAGTCTTTATTTCTGTTAATTATGATGATTTTACGCTTACAACAAAAGAAAACATGACATTCAAGATTATTAAATCAGACCAATAAAATACATAATTTTTAATTAATAATTTATGGAAAGTATACTCATGCCTGCTTAACTCTGGAAGACCAGACACAAGAGACATAAAGAAAAGATGTGCAGCCTTCCAGATGGCTGCAGTACTTTGGAGATGGAAATATAACATTTATTTTTTGTTTTTGGAAGGTTTTGTGAAAATGTATTATAAACTATATAAAAAATATTTAGCTTTTTTGTGGAACAGGGATTAACTGAGATTAAATTATAGACACAGATGGATTCTGTTTACTGATTATGTGTCTTCTGGTGATAACTGGATTTTATTTAGGAGTCCCAGAAGGATGAATGCAAATTTACACCACATATTTTTGATATTTTTTCTTTAAAAAAGTCCAAAAACCATGGAAATGTTTCCTAAATCCATACAAACACAATACCCTCTGTTGGTCCTTTATGTTTAATCCTAATAAAATGTAATGAAGTTTGTAGTTGCAACATGACGGAAATGTGGGAAAGTTTATACAAAGACTTTTGGAAGCCACTTTAAGGATGATTTTGAAGAAATTAGGAATATGAAGATTTATTTCAAGTAATTATCTAAATGACATGATACATTTCAGTAAAATAGGAAGTGGGTGCATCAGCTATCAGGACACTGTGAATAACGTTAAGTTGTCTGTGTGTCCGTTGCTGTCGTCCAGCCTCAGTTCTTCTCATGCTGCGCTCCTTGACATGGATGCATCGCTGCCAAAACAACAAACCATGCGAGATAAAACGCTGCGCTCCAGAGAGGAGTGTCTGCAGCGTTAAGGGAAAAGCGAAGGGGGAGCGTCGTCCACTGCACTCACTGGTGACATGTGCAGCGTTTCTCATTTATGTGTTCCAGCTGAACGGGGCGGCTGCCAAGTCCAGGATCTGGGCTGACATCAGAATTTCCCGCAGTGATAAAGAGACTTTTGTTTGATAGAGGGAGGAGAGAAAAAAATAACTGGGATGCAGACAGAGTGATATGGGCAATTAGAGGAATGAAACTCCCACAAGACAACAGGCAGGGTGTTTATATCCATGACCTCAACAGATACAAACACCTACAGTTTCCACAAGAAGTGCAAATTGTTTGACAGGAAGTGAAGCAATAATGTTTCCAACAAACCTGCTGATCTGAGGCTGATATTTTCTCTCATTACAACACCGGGGTCTGCAGACGGGGAATGAGCATGCAGGGTACCGGCCCTTTAATCTCACACTGCCCGCCCTTTAACATGATAAACTGTATCTTAGCTGTGTGATGGGGGGTGGCAGTGAAGGTGGGAGGAGGGGGAAGCTGTCGGGTCTAAACCCAGGGGATTAACAGGGTGACTTCTCCTCAGGAATGCTCCTCTGACAGCCAAGGCCCGCCCACCCACAGCTGCCTGCAGCAGACAGGTGCACGGCCACGGACAGGCAGGCGGGCGGGTGGGTGTCTGTGGGAGTGGGGGTTCATACTGCCATGAGTCCAGACACATAACAGCATCAACAACAACTGAGCCCAACAAATTAACCGGGTCAGTCAGTACACCCCTGAAAAACAGAATCCTGGAATAAAAAGTTACATCTACACAACAGCCCAATGTGATCCACTTCTTCTGCTCTCATGTGACCTATATTTGTCTTTTTTCACAGCAGGCTGAACTCCCAATTCCAATCTTTTTGCCTACCAAACAAAAATCAGATCTGCCACGTCTATGTGTGGAACTAAATCAGATACGGATCTGATTGTTTTCAAAGCAACTGCAGTCTGAACGGTCATCTCACATTTTACCCACTTTCTTCACTTCCAGTATCTGAGGTTTGGCATCGGCCAGCACTGATCTGATACAGACAAACAGGATGAATTGAGTTAAAGAGTTTTCTGTTTTTATATACAGACATAAATTACTGAAGGTTGTTTGGCCAAGCTTCACAAGTACATATAGAAACTACTCTGATTTTTTAGGTGTGTTGACTGCACAGTTGCAGTCATCAATGTGACTAAAAATAAACGCACGAATGAGTTTCTCTAGGTTTTTCTGGGACATCAGTCCTCTAATCCTGAAAATGTTCTTCAAGTGATGGAAGGCCGACTTCGTAACTGACTTTATGTGGCTCTGACGGTTCATGTCAGAGTTCATCACTACACCCAGATTTTGGGCTTGGTCAAAGTTTCTGGCTTTAATAGCTGAAGTTGTGTGCTGAATCTAAATAACTTCTGCTTTGTTTCTATTCAGCTGGAGAAAGTTTTGGCACATCTATAAAAATTGTGGTTCTACAAATTATTGACTTGGAAGGGGATCAATATAAATATTCACCACACTGTTACACATCATGTCTTTCCCACTTTTCATTTATGCACTAATGTCTGTTGTTCACACAAAGTTCCAAATAAAAAGAATCAAAGTTTGTCTTTGGAATCTAAAATCATGCGAAGGGTTAAAATTACTTTTACAAGCAATTGTAACTTGCAAAAATCAACTCAGATCCAGAGAGTTACAAATTACCAAATAATCCATGGTCTGGGATTACAAACTCTTACAAACACCGTCTAAGCAGATTGAGAAGCCTCCAAAGTGGAAAACTGCAGTGAGCTGAATAAATTAGAGCTTAGGCTCAGACACAGGCGGCCTGATCAACAGCCACCAGTCCAGTCATGTGAAATACAAACCAGAACAGCTCACAGGATAATGTGCTGTTGAAGACATCCTGAAAAAGAATTGAATTCATATTTTATAGCTGCAGCATAAACCAGTGAAATGTTGGGAAATTTTAGCCTTTAATTTGAGTGATTTATTTCTAAATTGAGGAATAATTATTTTTTGTAATAAAATTAGCTTAAAAGGCCAAAATCCCTGCAGTCATTATGTTACTGGGTTTTTATATTAGGATAATGATCCAAATCAACACAGAAATGGTTCTCCAGACAGAAAATTGGCCTTTTCCTAACTTTGATGTCACACCTGAATCCTAATAAAACCTGGAGTGAAAACCAAAGAATTCAAAAAGAGGCAGAAGAGGTCCAACTACTGGGACATTAGTGATTTATTCTGCTTTTAGTAAATGTTCCCAAATCAGAGGCTGTATTTTTTTTATAATTATGACAACATGTTGCCAGAAGAAAAGCCATAGCCTCTAAACATGTTCAACAATGTGTCGTCTTTTTCATACCTGGAAGGCCTGACTTCCTCCCTGTGCTTGTGTGTTAATTATCACCTTAGAAAACTCAAAAGAAAAGGATTCATTTCCCTCCTGCTTGTTTCCATGTAGATTAGATCTATAATGGTACATGCACAGCGGTTATAGTAACATCTCAAGTTGCAACGGCAAACAATAAGCACTGCTGCTGCTCCACAACGGCCTCTTGTTCAGAAGCAAAGGAAAAATCCCTCACAAATCTTCCTTTGAAGCCGGTGGGATTGGTGTGTGTGTGATTGTGCTCCTAAGATGTTTTATTGATAGAGGGTCTGTGAAATGTGACTCTTTGTTTTGCTCCGTCTCTGCTGACCTGCCCTGTCATGTCTCCCCCTGGTTGAGAAGCAGGTAGTTTCTCCAAACATCTGGCGGGCCGACGCAGGGCTCAGGTGGTGGGACTGGAGCTTCTGAGAGGTCAGAGATGAAGAACCAGGGTCACGCTGGCATCCAGGTGGATGCTCTGCAGGAATGCCACACGCTTTTGTTCCTGGAGCAAAAAAACTGCAGCAAAGAAACGTAGCTTAGATGGAAGCGCTTGTTTTATTTTCCCACAAGTAAAGCTGAGGATGCAGGAAATGCAATTATGAATCTGAATTAATTTAAATAGAAATATTCATTTTGTTAATCAATATTAACAGTGTTTGACACTCACCTTCTGCTAGAGAAAAACAAAACTTTTATTTTTTTGTCTGTTTTTTCTCAAGATTC
The DNA here is from genome assembly GCF_000485575.1 of Poecilia formosa. Classification (NCBI taxonomy): domain Eukaryota; kingdom Metazoa; phylum Chordata; class Actinopteri; order Cyprinodontiformes; family Poeciliidae; genus Poecilia; species Poecilia formosa. The sequence continues at coordinate 190,664 of NW_006800452.1, read as the reverse complement.
CAGTAAAAATAGGAACAAATGTGGATCAAACTGTCCAGAACTGATTCAGACGAAATATTACAACCTTTTAAAACAGGATTAGCTTTCATAATGTCTAAACCAATTCAACTTACTTACTGCAAAACACCTCAATTAAATTTTTTTACATTTAGTGGCATCCGTGGAAAAAATAAACCAGAAATAAATGTTTTATTGTTGTAGCACTAAACATTACTTTTTGAAAATCCAGCATTTTTGGGAATATTTATTGGAAAAATTAAAAAGATCCATCCAAGAATGAAGTCAAAATATTCCAAGAATAAAGTTGAAATAATATGAGAATAAAATTATAGTATCTTTATTCTGGACTTTATTATTATATTATTGTGACTATTCTTGTACGTAATTCTCATAATATTATGACTGTTTTTGAGTTTACTCTTGTCATTTTATCACTTTATTCCTGTAGTTTTATGACTTTATTCTTTAATTTTTCTCAGTGTGGTCCTGATACTCCATCATGAACGACAGGAATCAGTCATATTTTTTCTAATCATTATGTTGAAATCTATGAGCTTTTTTTGTTCACTCAAACATCAAACATCAACATCCCACAAAAGAAAATGAACTAATCCTCTTTTGTAAATATTTTATGCTCTTCCTTGTTTTAAAACCTGAAAATAAAATAAAATGGTGGTTCTTTGAAAATAACCACACATTTCCTACAGTAGATATTTATTGTTAAAACATTTAGTTGTGTTTTCACAAAGGGTTGTGTAACATCCTCGGCTCTGAATGAGTTTTCTGTAATTCAACTGATGGGGAAAATCGACTTCTTGGTTAGTAAAGGTTGTAGTCCACTGAACTATGGCAACAAAAAACAAAAATTAGTTTTAAACCTTTTAAATGTCTTTCCTAGTCGTAGAAAAGAATAAAAGATATGGATCAAAACGTTCATTAGCGTTTCCAGATTAGCCAATCGGTGCTCGCACATAAAGGCACCACGAAATCTCTGGCGATTTACAGTCTTTCCAGGCCTACAGGACGGATTTTCCCTTGGACACAGAAATGAGAAAGACGGTGTTGACAAAGCAGGTGTGTCGCTGCCACACCAGTAACCAGGCTGTTTTGGGCAGATCAGGCAGACTTCTGCACAGACCACCAGCAAGGCTTTGTACTTTCCCTGAGTCTTACTGCTGAGACCCGGCTTTGAACAAGTCCGGCTGGAAGCGGCTACCTGTCCCATAACTCTGCAGCTCTGACTCACTGCACACATTCACAGCGACATACAAACAACAGAGAGGAAGCAGGAGAGTAATTCAACAAATCTCATAATTTATTCCTTTATTAATCCCTCAATCTTTGACTAACTACACCACCGAAGTTCAGAGTCATCTTCTCAAAGCCTGCTGCTTTACTAATGATACATTGTTATCTGGATTAAGACAAGAAAAAGAAGTGGGTTTACCTAAATTATAACTTGTCACATGAATTTTTAATATTTATGAGTGAACCAGTGCCTTAGTAAAGGATTTTTAACCTTAATTTCACCAGGAAAATCCCACTGAGATTAAAAATCTCTTTTCCAAGAGAATTCTGGTCAAGACTGGCAGCAGAAACTGAAAAAATCACACATCCCTGGATATTTTCTTCACATTTAGTCATGATGCAGTCACAAACTTTGACTGTATTATAGATATAATTTTTAGTATTTCATATTAAAAATTATATCTAGTCCAGAGTTTACAGTTCAGTTTCAGATCAAAGTCTTTTCTCTTAGCTCTGCACGTCTGGGAGATTTCTGGCAGTTCACCTTCTCAAAATGACTCACCATAAGGTAGACTGGATGGGGAGAGAATGTGTTGTTCTATCGCATTAAATGGCAGTAAAAATGTTAACACCTCACTGCAAAGACATAAAATCTTACTAAGTAATTTTGTTCTAGTGCAAATATCTTAAGAAATGAGACAAAACTAACTTACAAGAAACTTTTCAGCAAGATATATGAACTTGTTTTATGTCAATAATTCCTTTATATAGATGAAAAAGTACTTATTTCACATTTCACTGGTAGATTATTTAACTTAAACTGAAAAAAGTGTAACAATGGAAGTATTATTTTTTCATCAATGTAAAGGAGTCATTGACTTAAACAGTCTCATATTTCTTGCTGAAAAGTTACTTGCAAGTCAGTTTAGTCTCATTTCAAGTGCATTAAAATATTTGCAGTAGAAATTAGACCAAAAATTCTTGGTAAGATTTTGCATTTTTGCAGTGTTGTTGGTAAGACACTTTATCTCAAACTACAGACGCGTTTTCTTTCGCTGTGTCCCAGCATACAGTTCTCAGGCTGTGCTAATCTCCCCTCCTCATTCTTTCAGGCTCAATAAGACGTTTTAATGATTTATTAGATCAACCCAGCAAAGCAGCGACTCTTGAAGGCCTTCTGGTCACATTGTTCAGACATGGGGAGCTGCGAGTCGCTGTAATCCCGGCTGAAATGCCCCTGAAAGAGGCTCTTGTCGCTCTCTCTCCTTCACTGGCTTGAAAACGTTAGAAGTCGTGTCGTGTGAACGTCCGGCGTCAGACAGCTGCTCATGAGGCGTTAGTCGGCCAAAAGGGCCAAAGCTTTTAAAGGAAGAGCAGTTGGGACATTTGAGGAAAACAAAAACAGTTCATGTTTTCATTCCTTTCTTTATCAAAAGCTTGAAGATAAAGGCTTCAACTTAAATCAACAATATATTTGCAGGCATTTAAAAGATAAAGCTTCAATTAATTTAAAACATGAAAGTCAGACAACTTCACATATCTACAAAGTTTTTATTGTGCCAAAAAAGTTGTCTTTCAAAATAAGAAATGAAATGATTCATTGGCATAAAATACTCCTGACTTTCTGCTGCTTCAGTTTTTAATGTTTTCAGGTTCATAATTCATCACAGATCCCACCAGATTTTCACTAAACATAAAATGTAGCATTTTCAGTGACAATTCATCAATAACTGATATATTCAGAATTAAAATGGATGTCCCAAGTTGATCACATGAAGCAGATCAGGGTTCTGATCCCTGCATTGTAAAATCAAATCAAATCCAATGATCTGTCCTTCCTGCTGCACGTTGAAAACAACAGTTCACCAAACTGAGTATAGAAACACTGAGGGCCTCTGCTTCTGAATCAGTACAGGTCCAGATCGATTACTGCAGAAATACGCTCTCAAGCTGTGTTTCCATCCAACTGGGATGCAGGTTTTGTGCAATACAATACTTTTAAATGTGCATAAAAACATTAATAGAAACACAACTATAAACGTTTTTGCAAGTAAGTACAAAAAGCAGCATTAGAAAAGAGCTAGTGTGGTCTGATACTCGGGTCATTGTGTTGTGCATTCATTGTGGACTTTGATATTTTGCATTATTCATTCACAAAAGAGTTAAATGTTCTTGTTTAATATAAAATTATTAAACTGCACATATCTGGACTCTTCCCAAGAGTCTCAAGACAGCAGCAGGTTTGTCACCAAGTGAAAAAACTTCCTTTTCGAGACGTTAAGGAATGGCAAGAAATGATAAGACAAAATACAGAAGACAATCGTGGCTCTG
>NW_006800452.1:69496-185235 GCF_000485575.1 Poecilia formosa | reverse complement strand
CGCTCCCATCACCTCCTCCTTGCTCCCATCACCTCCTCGCTCCCATCACCTCCTCCTCGCTCCCATCACCTCCTCCTTGCTCCCATCACCTCCTCGCTCCCATCACCTCCTCGCTCCCATCACCTCCTCCTTGCTCCCATCACCTCCTCCTTGCTCCCATCACCTCCTCGCTCCCATCACCTCCTCGCTCCCATGCCCTTTCACCACCACTTCTGCCAGGATGATGCCAGAATTGTGTTGATGCCTACAAAAGCATCGGGTTGATGAGCAGCTTGTGGGTGTTTGTATACATCTGAGTCCGTAAATCAAAGCTTTATTCATACATGTGCACCATATACAGCAAGGATGCCCCTTGCTGTATATTTACCCTGGAGAAACAATGATTCCGAAATAAATTACTGAAAGCCCCAAATTGGTCTAAAATCCTTTAAATGTAGGTAAACTGCTCACTGAAACAGCATCTGTGTGAATTTTGAACCATAATCCTTAAAGTTATGGTGTTAAAAACGAGAAGCAGGACCTTGATGAGGTTCATGATAAGAGAGACAGACAGACGGACAAGGTGTCAAAACAGACAGAGTGGAGGGCTGCAGGTGTGCAGCCTGCTCACCTGGACTACTTCCAGACGGTTTCTGATTGGCTCGTCTGATCGCCTCTCATGGCTGCAGCCTCCGGCACCTGTCCACCCTGTCTTATGTTGTTTGTTTTTTGTTCTTATGGACAGGCTGTAATGAAATGTCAATGTTCTCCCTGTGCGAACTTATTATTATTATTATTCTTTTCATCCAGATCCTCTGTGGATCTGGATGAGTCTTCTTCTGAGAAAGAGACATTGTCTTCTGTCATGTGTCCACTCCTCCTGTTCTTTATGCTACTTTAACCATTACCAGAATCTGATTTTTGTGCCTGAACCCTTCATAATGATTTCTCTCCCTCTCTGGGTCTGACTGTGCCTTTTTTTCCCACAGTCACACTGCGTCCCCCACACCTCCCCGCTCCAAGGGTAAAGCTGTGGTTGGGCCTTGACATCCTAGGTAATTTACTGAGTCAACAAGAACTGAAGAGGGCCCGTGTGCCTCAGAGAAAGAGCCTCTATGTGCAACAGACCCAAGTCCCACATGAGACATGGTATAACGAAGAAGAAGGCTGCCAAGGCTGGGAGTCACTCAAGAAATAAGAATATGGTGTACGGTCTCCTGAAGGTGAGGGAATGGTCCTTTACAGTTATCTGTAGTTCTCCTCCACAGAGACAGGAAGTCCGGGAATGCATGCAAAACGTTCTCAGAAACTCTGATTAGCTTAAAAAAGTGAATTAATAAAACTGAGATATTATGTTGGTGTGCTGCATGAGTGTGGGATCTAAAGCTAGAGTTGTGATGTCTGAAGGCAAAGTCATGGAGAGAAGAGTGTCTGGTTTGGGAATCTTGTTTTCATCTTTCGTTTTGGAGAATCTTCAAGCCGAGGCCTTCAACATCCAAAGCAGCAGTTTAGAGCTGGACAACAGATCAATAACAATATAGACACATGATCAATATCAATAGATAATACAGCTGACAGCATCGTCACTAATTTCACTGAACTCCGATCCAGAACCGGCTGTCTAAGCAAGGTGACGAATCAACTAACTCACTCACTCTTTGGTTACCTAGCAACAACGTGTTGAGTAACTTACGCAGTAGTAGGTTCATGTTTTGTCCCCATGCTTCATGCTTAAAAATAAAACACAACGACGTGAAGTGAAGAAACTAATAATTACCAATATCAACCAAAATGAAATGTTTATTTTGTGATTCGTTTTCAGCCATATCATCCAGCCATGGAAGTTATCATTTAGTTCTTCTAAGTGTCTGGTGGTGCTTCTCAACTGGAAAAAGGGGGATTGCTTCCTTCATGTCGATGGTCAGTCTTTACCTGTAAGGGTAAAAACTGACCACATATCTTGGCTACATTCACACTGCAAGCCTTAAAGCACATTTCTGATTTTTTGTGAAATTAGTGAAACAAATGAAACTCTGCCACTGAATGTTTCCTTGGTGTCTTGGTCCAAATGATGGCCCTTCTCCAGTCTTTCACGGAGGAGACAAAGCTGAGTGGAAAAGCAGAGCTCTGGCTAACAGGAGCCACCACTCCTCCGTCCATCCAGTCGTCTGATCAGGACATGTAGGAGGATTTCTGAGCAGGGGACCAGGACAGGCCGAGGCCTCTGTGGAAGGACTATACATCCCTCTAGGCTGCATGCAGCTGCACCACCAGCATGAAAACATACACATACACATCAGCTTGTTCAGCTGCAAGGCTGCACTCTCACTGCATGCTGCCCCTTGTGAAGAGGCCTCGGTAATCACCGTGTTTGCTTTTCTATTAGACTGCACTTCAGATGTGAGGACTACCTGGGTCGGTTCACTCCCAGAGGAGTTTTTCACTCGCCTCCACAACGAAGAAGCACGCACCGCAGCAGCTAATTAGGAGTTTTCACTTGGAAACACAGCAGAGACGTCCGTTGGTTCGTTTTTTACTCGACCATAACTGAGTTGACCCAGTAACTATTCGTCTCTTTATGGTCGAAACTTTTAGATGTAATTGAGCAGGAAAATCATGTCCTTCCTTCACAGCTATGGAGTACAGTAGAAAGCTCCCAGGTGTGAAATTTTTAAACACATGCTCCATCACCCGAGCACATGCGCTCATCAGATCAGGATAGATAAGGAAGTCAGAGAGAAAAGATTTGATTTCCTGTTTCAGATAAAGTCATCCATGAATGACTTGATTTTGTTTTGTAGAGTAAGTTTCTGTGTTGTCACTGAAAAACAAGAAGCCTCTCTGTGGGTGATGTGCCTGGTGCATGCAGAGCACTATCAATGCAAAAGATAAGAGACGGATGAAAGAGTAAAAGGTTTAACAGGCAGTGACGGATCAGAACGTTTGATGGGTATATAATCTTTACAAAAATCTTCAAGGCCCTTAAACCTTTTCATATTTTGTCACACTACCACAAATCTCCATCCGTTTCCCCAGAATTGTCATATGTTGCGGGTTGAAGTGGTGAGGAGAGACGCTGAGAACCCAGGTATGGTGAAGATAATGATTTTTAATGAAGACGACGCTTGGAGTAGTCCATACAGGCAGCACGGCAGAGACTAGCACACAGCTAAGTACCGGTAGCAACTGATTAACGGAACTAACATGCAAGCAAACACAATCCGGGACTTAGCAGTACGACCGGAGAGCGATACAAGTATGACAAACAAAGACAAGGACCCGACGAAGAACACAGAGACAGGTGAGTTTAAATACACATGGAGGGTAATCAGGTAAGAAGACACACCTGGGGGACAATCAACGGGGAGGACAGGACAGAGACTCACAGGAAACAGGGCTGAACACAGAAAACTCAAAAATAAACACACAAAAACACGGATCCTGACAAGAATTCAATGAGACAAACTGATACAAATCTGTTGTGGTGGAAGGCAAATTAAATACCAAACCTTTGTACGGGTAAAAGTCTACAACATGTGGCATGGATTTGTTTGGACCCCTTGAGTCAGTCAATGGTTTGTAGAAACCTGTCACTGCAATTATATCCATTCTTCAAACTCAGTCAGATTGGTTTGAGATCATCTGTGAAGAGCAAATGTGAGCTTCTCAAAATGGATTTAGGTCTGGCCTTTGACTAGGTCATTCTATCAAATGAATATGTTTTCATCTACGCCCATCTACAACTGAATATGTAGGACTTCCACCAGACTTTTTGCATGTTGGTCAAAAGGTTAAATCTCAAACTCCTCGGATCATTTGAGCAGATTCAAACTCCTCAAATGATCCGAATGCTTCTCCTAGTTTCTCTTCCTATCAACGTACCCAAATTAAAAGCCTTTGTTTGAGAAGCCCATATTCATGACCTATATATGAATTATACCTGAATCTGTCAATAAAATATGTGAGTTTTTGATCAGTTTGCTACTTTTGCAGTGTTTGTGCGCATCGTTGTGTTTAAGGGACAGCACCAACGTTGAAGAAAATGTCATGTGAGTTCAGTTCAGCCCTGCAGTATTTGGTGCAGGTCAGTGCTGGGAAGGCTGCTGCTCTCAGGTCTGGGTCACTCACAAGCCACAGTCATCAATCACAAACAGTGGGGACCGCGTGGCGACAGGCTGGCAAAGGGAGCTGATGGCTTGACACAACCTGGCGCTCTCAACCCCCTCGAATTCCAAGACCTCGCCGACCGAAGAGATTACTTGCATAATCTGATATTTTGTGGCACAAGAAAGCATTTATGCCTCATTTCACAAAGTTTTCATTGGCTTTTTAGATGTGACTTGCTTCTGTGTGCCTCCCCATGCTGCTTCCAGTTCTGATATTTATCTTTGCATGTCATTAATATTTTTTCATTACATTTTGAATTTAACTCTTTGCTCAACCCACTAAGAGTCTATTCATTTTCCTGGCAACACAAATCTCTATTCCCATGAGCAATGCCCAAATTGCACAGCACTGACGGCAGAGCTGGACACCATAAGGGTGCTATAACTAATAAATTAATCAAACTTTGTTTGTGTTGCACCTTTCACTTGACAAAGTGTTTAGCAAGATTAAACAAGATCCCACAAATTACCATGAACAGAAAAAACACTTAATAAAAAGAGACATTGAAAGGGTAGCTCTATTATTAGCAAAAATTAAAACTGGGCTACTAATGCCTATTACTTCCACTGGGAGTAAATATGTTGGTAAAATTTTAAAAAATAAAATAATAAATAAACCTAAGTCTACCAGGGTTATGAATAATTTTTGGTTTATTATTCAGATGAATTCTGTGGCATTCACATCACATTATGTCTGTAAAAGTCTGAAAAGGACTTTACATTTTTTAAAGGGGTGTATATATGAGAGACCATATTTCCCAAATGTTTCTCTTGCTGGGTAACGAGATGAACATCCACAGAAAAAGTCCTGGCACCCCGGTGATTCCCTCGGCGCTTATCGCAGACACGGCTCTATCAGTGACTCATCCCAACCCGGACCGGGACGATAATCTCTTCCCTCTTTGTCACTGTTTCCTTGTGCAGATCCGGAGGTAAGGACATGTTGCACCCACAGCAAGGAGTTTACATAGCTCAGATACCCGGGATGATACACCGCACATCGTCCGTCACAACGCAGGACTGATAGCAACTAATCAGTAAATGGTGGTTTTAACTTGCACGGGCATCTGTCATGACGTGGACCTCACAGGATTTCCGCTTGTTGACGAAAATCTGAAACAGATTCTATCACAACAAAACAGTTCTTTTTTTTCATTGCCTCATTGTGAGGGCTGCCACCATAAAGACTGATTTTTAAGGTTCTCCTTTAGTTCACTCCAGCTTGCCTTTATTCAGGCTGAAAACGTTTTCAGTGAATGAATTGCTTGGCTTCTTATCGGAGTCATTATTTGTCATAAAACAATATCAAAATGCACACAAACATTTAACATTTTTGTTAAAATATGAGCACTCAGGAAGTCCACATTTACTTTCATAAGAATCTGAACTACAAAGCACAAAAACATATCAGCACAGAACCAGAGTGAACTAAAATCCCCAGAGAACAGAACACAAGACATAAGAAACTAAAGCTAAAGGAACGAACCTTTCTAACTATAATGAGGGTAGACAAAGGAACGTAAACACAGATGAAAACCAAACTCTAAGAACCAGATTGTCCTCGCGTCCTTAAATAGTCTTACATTTATTTATCTAAAATTAAGGCTCTAAATGTCTAATGTCCTTAGATTTCACAAGACTTTTCTGTCACGCCAAAGTTTGAGTCATATGCAGATATCAATTCATTCTGTGACTCGATGCGGTTGCAGCTACCGCTAACTAGCTGCTAATATACCCTAGCTAGCAAGCCAGCAAGCACATTTTTGGATCTACCATGCATAAGTGCAAATTTCTTGCTGGTTGTATGTTCGACATTCGTCTTTGCGATTGAATTGTTTCTGTTGCTAACCCAACAATCCTATTTTAAGCAGTGTGAGAAGCACAAAGCTGCTTCCAAAAGAAAAAGCAAATGCCAGAAATGTGAGTTTTGCTCCCCAGAAAACGATCGCCACTCCTGCTGCTGCTAGCACTGACCTAAGAGCAGCACTTGGTGCAACACAAACGCACCGACTGTAAAGTTGGAGATTTAGAGGATTTTAAACACGGTGCCAAATCACCAGTCTTACTTATTTAAGAATCTTACTGCAACAAAGTTGTTACCAAGAAGGGAAATAAAGCTAAGGATGAGAAAAAGAAAAGGAGACACAGTAGCAGCTATGATGACTAACAGGGAAACAGATGAAAAGGAACTGTAATTAATGTCTTCAGCTAAAATAAGAGTTTTAAAAAGGTCTTAAAATGTCTTAAATTTGAGTTGGTGAAAAACCTTCGAATCGTAACAAGCAGATGCTCTCCGTCCAGCCTCCCCGAACTTGAGGTGAGAAACTATTTCAGTATCCAGATGTGTGAAGCTGGTGGAGACATCCACCAAAAAGCTCAGAGCTGGAACTGGAGCAAAGATTGATTTCATTTTTCTGAATACATTTGAGTCATATTTCAGATTTTATCCTTGTTTCTTGTAGTTTGGAGAACATTCAAAAGCAGACAATAGTTTCTAATTTTGTCGTGTTAGCGTGTGGCTATCGTTAGCATGCGTAAAGATCATCGAGGGGTTTCCATGGAGCTGGAAGATGTGACAGCGTTCCTGTGGTTGGCTCGCAGCACAGACCTGCTTAGTGTCTGCGTCCTGCGTCAGACCTGGCCTGCAGGAGAGGCTGACATTATGGAGGTCTGGGTCTGCACCTCTTCCCTGCAGTTACGGCTTTCTCTGCACATGAAAATGTCAGGGATGAGGTTTCCTATTTCACCTCAGATTTTCCTTTTTTAACCACACATTTCAGCTCCTGGCTCCAGTGTCCAGAAACATGTCCGCTCTATCAGCCACTCCATCAAAATCCAGCTGACATCCAAATCTGAATTTGGGTTGAGGCACTGATTTCTATCCCTGAAATGCGATCCGAGTCGGATTTACATAAACACTTTGTAGCTGTGGGCCATAAAGCTCTGAAAGGACTTATTTAGCATCTCTTTCTTAGCATCAGAACAGAAAGCAGATAAAACCATTGGACGTTTCTTAAACGACTCCATGTGCTCCACAGCTTGACCTTTGACCTCCTCTTCAGAAAGTGTCAAGTCCTGGTCAAAGGAGGATATCCCTATTAGGAGCAGTTTGGCGCTCTCATTCTTTAGATATGTGAGGAATAATGGGAAGGAATTTGCAAACATTTGCTGAACATTATCTTTCTGATCCCTTCGGTTTTCACGGCTGGAGGTGGGAGAGAACTGAGGGACAAATCCACACAAACTGTTTCCAAGCTCTGATTGCTGCAATCTTCATGCTTTAAAAGGATCAGAAACAGGATTTGAAGTAATATTCACACCCAAGGAGATTTTTTTTTTCACATCACAGCCCTCAACGAATTTTATTGGATTTTTTTGTAAGTAGGAAAATGATACCTGGGTATCCAAATAAAAAAAGTGTGGTATTCATTTTTTATGACCAGATTTATGAATAACAGTTTTCCTGTTTGTAAACTCTGGAGACCTCTGCAGCTTTGCATGACTTCCCATGAGCCTCTTGGCTCCTTCCTGTTCAATACTTTTCTTTAAGCGTATGGTCACGCTTTAGTAGTTCTGCAGTTCCAGACATTATGCATTAATCCCTCCAGTGGGTTTAGGATCTACTGGGACTCTTTCCAGTGGGATGTGACCAGAAATCTGTGGAGATAAATTGAGGGCATTAAAAAATTACTTTTTGAAACTGAAAAGTGTATATATATATATATTTCTTTTAATCTGAAAAAAAGTTCAAAGCTACTTTTCAGATTGTTTTTTTCTTTTTTCAGTTTTAAACTTGAACTTGATTACGTTTCCAGCTTTTGCATTCAGGAACAATGAGAACTGGAAAACTTATTTGGTATTTCTAAAATCAGCAATTAAATGCACCTGTGCATATTTTATGGGCATCTGTCCATTTAAATATAAAAATACAAACAAACAGAATCCACACAGAAGAGAGAAAAAGTCAGAATTCTGAGAAAAACATCAGAGCTGAAACTAAAGTCAGAGTTATTTATTTTTTCAGTGACTCCTCTTCCGTAAGTTCAGAAATTTGAAACTGAAAAAACTTGAATCTAAAGTTTTAATTTTTTCTAGTTGCAAGTTTTTTTTTCTTCAGCTTTTTGAATAAACTTTATGGCCTGAATCTCAAAAGAGATCTCATCTGATTCCTTTCGCTATGGAGACGCTCCATGTATTTCCAAGGCTGAATGAAACCACTCTTCACATTCTGCTCAGTTCTTCCTCTGGTATCCAGGATTTTGTTCTTTCAGTCGTGATCAACATCTCATAGGTGAGAGTCGGACCTATGGTGCTTTGATCACTCATGAGCAAGACACCAAGAAATGGCATATTTATTTGTAAAAAGAAAAAAGAACTAAGTGTAACTGTCCTTCCTCTGCTTTGCGTTGGTCGATCACATAAAAACTGACTGAATTTCACTGAAGTTTGTCGTTGTATTCTGCTGGAATGTGAACCATCTGAAGGAGTCCAACAAATGTCAGCTCCTAATTCCACATCTGAAAAACAAAAGGGCCTTTTTTCTCTCTGTGACGACTCTGGTTAAGCAGCTCTGAGCCTTTGTTTGTGTAAAATCAGACTTTAATCTCCAACTTTTGATTGATGTTTCCTTTTATTTCAAATGTTTATGGAAATACAGCAAAACAGTCTTGTGTGGTCCTGCCTTTAATGAAGCAGATTCACATGCACCAGCCGCTGCCTTCGGATCACTGACCGGCACGCCATGTTCACCTTCAGAGCCGGGTTTCTGGAGAACTCCGCCGCGGGGCCAAGTAGAGGATTTTCATCCTCTGAGGGGTCAAGAAATGTGTGAAAGAGCGCAGAGAGAGCACCTGAGCGCTGACCCCGGAGCCGGCGGGGCAGCTGTGTTGGTGCTGTCAGGCCCATCACCGTCTGGCTCGTCTCCACCGGGCCGGCTGAGCTCCCATTGAGGGCTTCAGAGGGATTAACGCACCGCAGGGGGCCAAAGACGTTCACGAGCAAGTGTTCAGGGGTCATTCTGGGGGTCCATATTTGATCTCCTCAATTAATATGCTGTGATGTATTAGCTTGATTGACCTTGATGAGCGTCGGTTCTTCAGCCAGTCAGCAGTAATTTACTCACATCTGCATCCACTCTGCTGGTTCGGCTGGTCCAGAGGAGCAGAAAGTCACCTGAAGATCACCTGCTTCTGTCTGGACTGGCCGGGTCCGGGTCCAGGTCCGGGTCTGGGTACGAGTCCAGGTCCGGGTCCGGGTCCAGACTGGGAGGAAACATGTCACAATAAGCAATAAATCAGTTGCATGATAAATTAAAATGATACCGATAATTTTTTTTATTATTTATTTATTATGAATATGCAAATAATACCTAGATTCCCACTTGTTGCTTAATTACATGCATTATTATTACAATAGCAAATAAAAAGTGAAGGAAGCACAGTAACTATAGAACGCCATAACCAAGGAAAAATATCTGGCATAAACAAAAAGGAGTATAAGAATAATATATAGACATACAAACACATATTTGCACACACATAATTACATAGCAATCAATCAATCAATCAATCAATTAAGTTTATTTGTGTAGCACATTTCAAAAGCGCTTTACATCATAAATGTAAAAAATAAAGTGGTAAAACACACAGGCAACAATTGAAGCATTACATTTTGTCATTGTTGCACATGAGATTGGTGATTAATTTTTCATTGATTATGTTTCAGAATAAACTCTAACCATTTCGGTTTTTAGTCTAGATTTAAAGACACTCAGTGTCTCAGCTGTTTTCCAGATGTTTGTTCCAGATGCTGCTTCTCAAACCGAAATATATTTATACCTCTACAAATACGTGACTTCCCCATCATCGCCATCTCAGTTTCTGATGAACAGTCTTATCCATTATACATTTTCTTAAACTGTCTGATATTTGGACTTTGCAAACTTCCATTTGCATGATTTATCAATTTTCTCTTTTATCTTTCTACCACAAACTGGATGACCAAAGTCTTTAATCTGGTGGGTTGGTTTCAACAAACCATTTAATTAAGAACCAATTTGTTTCCAGAGTCTTCAGCGTCCATTTTATTTGTTGTTTTGATTGTTTTGTTTATTTATTTTGAATATTTAAAATGATTTCCAAATCCAGTGTTAAATGTACATTAGAATCTGAAGCTCCTTGATCTTTGAGAATACCTACATTACTATAAGATTAACATTATATTACTTGAAAATGATCTCAAAACATTATTAATTCTTTTCACAACAACTTCTGGGACAATTTATTGTCCAGTAATGTTTGCGACAGGCCTCGTGGGGAGGCTGCAGGGAACTGACACAGGCGTAAGTTGCATCAGTTCGTCATATAAATAGTTTATTGTTGTACTCCAAAGAAAAGCCCCATTTAGACAGGAAGAAGATGTGATTCCAGAGTCAGATGCTGATCAGCCATGAGGGGTGTTTGGATCTTCTCTGGTCCGTTGCCTGCTGGTTTTCCTGTGTGCATGAAGAAACTTGCCCTGCCAAAAAAAGCAAAGGAAACTCTTCCAACGAAGAGAAGGGTCCTTGTTGCCACAGTTAAACTTTTTTTTTCATGTCACTGCCACCATCTTGATAAACGTACATAAACAGTGCAGAGAGAACCTGAACAGACGTCATTGTATTGAAGCTCTGTGTCACAGCAGGACTTCTCAGGCCTTTTCTCTGCACAGGTTGATCCAGACACTAACGGACAGCGATAACGCAAATTCTGGTGTCAATCCGATACCAAGTAGATGCCGGGCCTATATTGCTGATACTGATGCTTTTTAAGTAAGTTTCATATATCATCAGACTCCTGACATACAGGGTGGTTTTTCCTTTGAATTATGATAGAATTTGGACAAAATACTTTTATATCATATTAATGATGATTTGTGTGCATTATTCCAAAACAAAGCAGAGTTGGGCCTTTACTGATTACATTTACTCAGTTAATTACATAAGCAACTTTTTGGATGAAACATAATTAACAGATTATTTTTACTGCGCTATACGTTTTACTTTTAGCAATTTTATTATGAAGTATTGCTACTCTTCAGTGTAATTTCTGGATCCTCGACCCACTGTGAGTGACTTCACCGAATCTAATTCACCAGACAGACACACATCTGCAGTTTTTCTTAGTTTTATAAGTTTTATATTTAAAAAAAACTCATAATTTTGCTATTTTATATTAATTATTGTCATCTTGGTCTTTAATTTCCACATAACTTTATATTTTGGTCCATCTGATTGTATCATTTTTAAATATTAAATGATTGATGTTTGGATCAGTTACTCAGTACTTCAGTACCTTTTTTACTAAGTACTTTTTTTACTCTTTTGACCCCCAAACCTCCGTCTCGATTGAGTTGAACGCCACATGGACCAGAGACGCTTCAAAAGCAGAAAATAGACCACAGTGCAGAGCTTTCTGGGTAAATTTAAACAAAACAAATGCTAGAGTCTGGCATTAGAGGGAGAAATGACTCGTGTTTTTATTTTTTATTTTTTGTTTGCCAAAGATAAAAGAGAAATCCTACAACTGCCAAAATGTGTTGCCTCTCTCTTTTTGTGTACATTTCATGTAGAAGTAAATTGTACTCAGTGTTTTCTTTGGAGGTTTTTGTGTCTTTTCCTTCAGTGGTTATTGATGCAGCGCCACCACAGGCAAGGAGGGGAACAGGTTTCTTAAAGGGTTTGATTTGTTTGACAGTGCAGTGAGAAAGAGAACTGCAGCGGCTGAAAATGTGACAAATTATGCAATTTTGGTCCCCAATTGAACCAAACCTACCAGACTGTCAGATGTGAAAACACTTTAGTATTGAGTTAAGGTCCTTCTGAACCAGAGAAACAGTCAGAAGAGTCTTCAGTGGACTAAAGACAAACAGGACTGGACTGTTGCTCACTGTTTAAAAGCCCCACTTTCAGATGATCAAGGTCTCGTCTGGTGGAAGATTGGAGAGGATCCAACCTGCATGAGGTCCAGTGTGAACTTTCCACAGTCTGTGATGTTTCGGTGAGTTATCAAGTTCAAAATCAGCACAGCTGCCCACCAGGAGTTATATTTATTACCAGACTTATCACTCACATGTCTAATAACAGTCCTGTCTGCCGGGATGCTATTTCATAACCTTGATTCTACAAAACACCAGAAGAAGAAACATTGTGGTCTGCTCTTCTCATTTTCAAAGGTTGGGTCTGTTTCTCAGCTGGAAGAATGAGGTGCTACCGTCAGCGCTGCCCCGTCCGCTGCAGATGTAACCGCCGGGGGAAACATAAGAGGCTGTGATATTGTGTGGTCAGTCTTAAACTCAAACTCAGTTTATTTCCAACTCTCCAGACTGAAAACACGGCTCTCTGGAGCTCCACAAACAGCGAGATCAGCCAGAACCCAAACTACTCAGACATTCACCGCCCTTCCAATGAAATGATACAAGCCACTGGAGACTCCCATAAGTTTACCCCATACTGCGTGTGACACATTTATATCTTTGCTCAGAGTGGCAGTATCCTCTCTTGGCTGCTTCTGGTTACTTTTTCCAAAGCCAGGGAAACATTTATCCAGCACACCCAGAGTAACGTCAAACGGCTGTAAAAAACCGATGGGTGAAGCAGGTGTAAACACATAAAGATGATAAAAACTTCACCTCATGGTGATTGTGCATGGTACAGCGGGTTCCTTGACTCATTTTGTAGTGCTTTAATTTGAAAAAAAAAAAAAAACTTCTCCTGGCTTGTCACACAAGTACAGAGCATCTACTGGAACCTGGCTGAAAGGAGCACACAGTGTTCATTGGAAAGGCCAATACTAAATCAGTTAATTCAGACTGATGTCTTTATGATTTGCTGGAGTGTGCCATGTGAGCGAGTCTCCCTGCACTCGTTGGATAAACAAAATTTCCTCAGCTCAAATAAAATTTGATGAGGAGATAATTTTGCAAGAAGACAGCATAAAGGCCCCTCTCTTGTGCACGAACGCCAGGCAAAAAAAATATCCCGCAAAGTTTGACAAGGTGGTTCAAAAGCCCACGGACAAGATGGCAGAGAGAGATATGACGGGCCTGCTGCTCCAGCATGAAGCCCCAAAACAGCTGCAGGACGCAGTGAATCAATCTGGAGGAGAAGAACTTAACTAATGTCATATCTGTCTCCTCGTTCTCTTATTAACATTTCATTCATTTGATCTACGCTGCTGAATCATAATGTTAATGCTGTACATTTTTGAAAGGCATTAAATTGGCTTTTGGATCTGCTGTAACTCTTTGTTCTAGCTCCTGTTTAAAGACCGGATTTCCAAATGGTTACTCCGCTTTTAACTTTTGATTTGTTACGAAGGGCATAATAATACAACACAGCTACAAATTGGACATTTCAATTCAGTTCAGGAGCACAAATCCACACACAAAACCCAAAGTAACTTTTTCTGCAGATAAATTGTCTAAATTTGTCATAAACTGTGCTGTCTTTATGCTTCTGTGCAAATTGTGACGTTTTTGTCTAAATTTGTCTAATTCTGCGATGTTTGACCTAAACTTGTCTCAGTGCTGCCCTCTTTTGGTCAGTATGGCTACTGCAATTTAATGTTCCTATTGCTTTCAGAGGTCCACGTCACTTGGCCGTAGTTCAGTTATAAACATAGACATGAATACGCATTGGCCACCTGGCGGTGAGGCAGGAGTTGGAATAATTGATAAATCCAGATTCTGAACATTTGCATTCACGTGTTTCTAGTACGTCCATAAATCTGACGTACAAGCGACATCAGCCAACAACAATGGACGACAAAGTCGCTTCTCTTGGTCCACTGGGAGGTAATTTCTACTTTAAAACAGATCTGACTGGATGCTGGAAAACACTATTGTTGTGTTCAAGTTGTGCTAAATGCAGTTAGTCTATCAGTGAAGATATTCAAGTCTAAAATATGTTTAGCATTCAGGTCAATGCTGAACATGTTGCAGCAGCACAGACACGCTAATGTCAGCGTCCACAGTCCACATTTCTAAAGTAGCTCCAGCGCTGGAAGCTGAATGGCTCCAAAGTTTAAAAAGAATAAGCGTCTTTGTTGTTGCGCTCATGTTTATTTATTCAATAATTTAGCAGCAAAACAGGGGTTTTGGAATTGAAAATGTTGCTTATTTTGTTGATATTTATACCAGATTTGATTAATTATAGACCCTCAAATTAACTTGATTAAGAATTTTAATTGAGTCCCACCAATACAAGTAAAACAATAATGGAGAGTAGCAAAGGAAACAATGTTTCTCTGTACTATTCTCAGATTATAGCAGCACCATAATTATAGATAACATAACATAAGGAACAATTAAAACTACTTAAATATATTTATGAACCACTAAATTAAAAAAGAATTCAAACCTGGGAGACAAATCCTGAAGCTCGTCCACCTGCAGTGATTTTAAAGCTGACAAAACGTGATTGATTGAACGACCAACTGGTGGATATTTCACTCCACTTGTTTGGCAGCAGCAGCAGATAAAAGTCTGTTACAAATCGTAACACATTTTTCATACCTTGAAAACCCTGGGAAGTGTAATGTATGAGCAAGACATCAGTCAAAGTCAGAAGAGTAGTAAAGGCTTGTGTTTCTTGGATGCAGCTTTGACAGCCGTTTAGTTGCAAATGAACCAAAGAAACGGGAAAACAAATGTCACTTCGCCTCACTCTTTCAGGCCTTTAGGAGCAATGAGTTCCAAAGCAGTCCATGCACGACTTCTGAGTTAGATATGAAGAATTTTGGACATAAAATAGGTCGTTCAAATACTTCCACTTTTTGAATGATTGCCGTTTTTGTCTGTCAGAAGCTGCAGATAAAAAAAACAAGGAACGCTTTTACCCTGAATGGAAATCCTCAAAAAACACAAACAGAGAGGCAAAGTGGTTCTGAAATAACTCACAACCTGCGACATTCTGCACTGGAATTTGACTTCTTTTCAACCAAACATCAGCAAGGGTTTTATTTTTATATGATATCAGATCGTCCTTTGAAGTCAGAATCCCTAAATGCCACACATCAATCTCGTTTTTTGTGTTGTGTGTGTGTTTTTCCATCGGCGCTGAACTAACAATGGGTCGGCTGCCCCGCTCCTCCTCTCAGACACTTACACAATCCCACATATGACAGCAGCTGGTGTTTACCCCTGTGACGTGCGGCCCCTTGCATCCTGTTTGTGGCAGCATCTCACCATTGTTCTGCTTCTGTCTACCTGAGATCATACAACCGCTCCTTCCACCGCTGGACGCAGTGAAACGGATCCCTTCCTTCGTGTCTTTTGTTTGGTTATCACAAACTGTCTGATTTAAGTGGATGGAAAAAGAGAACACAAAGAAGAAGCTGCGTAAAGAGAAACCCACGCACCAGACCGAGATGTTTAGATTGTTTTTTTTTTTTACCAAACTCTTGATTGTGACGGGAGGACACGTTTGGGAGCGCCGCCTCAGCTGATGTCACTCTAAGGGAAGATCTTTGAAGAGGATGGGGGCAGAGGGACATCCAGGCGTCACAATGCACCACCGCATTGAGTAGTCAAACTTTCACAATGCTAGTGTGTGCTAAGCATAACCTGAGCCTCATGATGAAAGGCCTCAGCGAAGTGTGGGCGCAGTCAGGAATGATTTAGATCTTTATCTTGAAATGTAAAGGAGTGGGTTGCTTGTATTCTGCGTCTACTGGTCAAATTTGCCATCAGCATATTTATCAAATGTTGGGGAGAAATGTCAGAGGACTCAGAAACGGAGTGATACTGCCCTCTAGTGTCTGCAATGCTTACAACACAAAGTCATTTTTGGTCTCAGTAGTTACAGACAATTGTTTGGACATTTCTAAAATGACAACTTGTACTTTTTGATACAGTAAAAAAAATGTGTTCTTTTAGAAAAACTAAAGTCTTACTTATATTTCTATGCTTTAAACTAAAAAACCCATAAAATTATGGGTACATTTTCTTCTATGGGATCTTGATTTTTGTGGAAAATTATGCTTAATAAAGAAAAACGAATCTAAAAAGTATATTCCTGGTATTTTTACTGTCATTCTGCTATAAAACTTCAATAAAATTATTAAATGAAAATGAAAAAAAAACTGCTAAAGCCTGCATTCATAAATACTTTAGCAATTTTAGTCAAAGTCATCAAGAAGAACCAAGCAGTGCCTTGAATATTTTTTTCTTACAGATGTGACTTGTTTTTATTCTCTTATGTTTACCGTCAATTTCATTGCTTTACATTGTAATCTGTCATAAATGATAGATGGTGATATAAATATTAATTGTAATTCTCAGGTGAACAATGAGGCTAAGAACTCAAACACACTGGTAGCTCCGGTAGCACAACAACAGATGCCTGCATAGACACACAAGGACCCGACAAGGAGCCGCGAACAAAGGTGGGATTAAATACACAAGGAAGGTAATCAGGGGAAATGAGGGAAATGAGGGACAGCTGGGGACGATCAGGGGACAACAGAAGACACAACTGGACACAGAAACCTAGAAAAACACAGAAAAACCAAATCCTCACAGCATCGCGTAGCAGAATTTTGTTTTTATGATGCTGTAATTTCACCACAAAAACTCTTAAAGTTACGTTAAAAAATAATTATCATGAAATAAAGATTTTTCCACCAATAACCCAGCAAGAAATGTTTGGTGGTTTGTAGATTACAATCAGTCACTCACTGATTTCTCTGATTGTGTGTTTTTTTTTTATTTTAAAGCACAGAATCTGTTAATTCCAGAAATATTTCCCACATTGCATCACTGAGATAAATTCAGCTCTCCGTGTAATCCTCATAATCCCATAAAAGAAGATAATCCGTGAATTTTAAATACCTGAATCACCTTATCTGCCCCTGGAGTGTGTTCATCTTTCCAGGTATTTTGATTCTTCCTCTGCAGATAGAAACAGATATAGGTATGAAACACACACACCTGTGAGTCACAGTGTTTTTTGGCTACAAACATCTAATATTTTGCTGCACAGAAAAATTTGACCTAAATGTCATAATTTGGACACATCCTAAATAGAATAAAGCAAAATAAAAACTTCAGACAAGGTTCGCAAGTTAAAACATCTGAAAATCTAGATGCTCCAGATGTTTTTGGCACATTTACAGCATTTTTATTGTGCATATTTTTTTAATTGTGTTACAGTGCGAGCACCATGTGCAGAGGCTGCTGTCCTCAATGAAGTTGTTCTGGGATTGAGTCTCAGTCTTAGGTCGTTTGTTGCACGTCTTTCTACCTATTTCCTGTCCATCTACTGTTCAGTAACGGGCACTTTAGAGACAAAAAATAAATAAAGATATAGTGTGCTTCAGTAAAATAATATAAAAACCATTTAGAGACTAGGGCATGGATGAGCAGGAAGAAGAGGACAATGGTCCCATTTTATAAATAGCCTGCTATTTTAGCGAAGTTTAATGAAGATCCCCGGATGATTGTTGTCCTATTTAACATAAAATTTAAATTAAATGTAGTTAGTAAGAGATAAGTACTTTGTATAGTTTGCAGTACTTTCCATTTTAAGAAGAAAATATCATTCTGGTGGGAAAAAATACATTATTCTTAAGTTGCAGCACTATGAGCTGATTTAGATCAAGGCTTTTGAGTGGCTCAGTCAAAGTTCAGACCTCAATTCAACTGAGAATCTTTGGCAAGTGACAGAGTGTGAGCTTTTTAGCAGAAAATGATGAACATTAGAATCAGACTTTTCACATGTATGCAGATAAAAAAAATACTCTTTTACTTTACAATTATGTATTACTTTGTTTTGTCCACACGCATCGGAATAAGTACATTAAAGTTTGCGGTTGTGGTTTTGTGGTTATGCACTTTTAAAAGACGCTGAAAAACAACAAACTGTTGTATTCCTTACGGCCACCAGGGGGAGACATTTATCTGTTTATCTGTGGAACAGCGGCGGCGCGTCGCTTTGGTCTTTCTGTGTTAAATGTTTCCTCCGACATCTGAAACCTGTTCGACAATATTACTTATGAATTATACATGCATCTTTTTAAAGAGGAAAGTAAAAGAAACAAGTTGAAATATTATTTAGAGGCATTTATTAAATCCACGCAGCCTGTTTTCCTGCTTGGAAAAGCGGAGAGGATTGCTTCAGATGTGCTGATAAAACCAGCCTGTTGTGTTTTGTTTTGGTTGGTGAGAAAACATTGCTCAACTTATTCATGTTCAGTAATTTATATCTACACAGAGTTTCATTAAATGTAGAGAAATAACAAGCAGACAAATGAAGGGAAACATGATAACTGAATTTTCTAGTTAGACGGATTGATTTACATAGGTGACCTGAATGAGTCGAGGTAAAATTAGGACCAGATGTTCACTGGAAACCCAGGGAGGAGAAGGAGGAGGAGGAGGAGGAGGCGGGGCCTTCGCTCTGTGGGAGGAGCTTACACTCTCCTCTGCGCTCAGTTTTTATTCTAACAGGTAGTTTAAAACCTAAACTGGTGGAGATCGGCTGCAGCAAGGCGAGAGCTGCGGTTTTCCAGCTCAGAGCGGATCTTTGTGTGAGAGCATGCTGACCAGGAAGGGCTCTTCCGCGGGCACGGTGGACCGCGGCAGGGTGCGGGAGCGGCTGCAGGCTGCGCTGGCCGGGCTGCAGGAGCTGCGGCTGCTCCGGGACCGGCACGGAGACATGGTGAGCTGGGCTCTGCAGCTGGACCGGGAGGAGCCGGTCAGCGCGCTGCACGCTGACCCGGAGGAGGCTGAGGAGCAGCGGCTGGAGGCGACCCTGACCGCGCTGAAGCAACAGCTGGTAGGAAGTTCAGCTTCTGTCTGGAAAACGCTCAAATAAAGCGCTTTGTGTTTTAAATAACCTACTGGTCACTAAAAAAACAAGGGAGAAAATCCAGGGTAGTTTATTTGTCAGCTGATGCTCATGCGCACTCAGCCTGCAATCATTACCAGGACGACTGTTACGCTCTCAGCTGGGGGTCGGAAGCAGGATGGATGTCATAAATCAAGGTTCATTGCAGGCCCCCAGAGGACTTTTTAATTGTTGCTGCGTGCACGCGCGCTCAGTGCGCGAGGGCAAGCCTCAATCATTAACCACTAAATGCCAGGGAATAAAAACAAACGGATTTTTTCTTTCTTTTTTTTCTGCTGTGAATGAGGGGAGAGTCTCATCCCTCAGAGGCCCCCTGAGCGCCGCAGACAGCTGGCTCTGTTTAGTTTTCCGTGACAAGCTTTTTCCACGCAGCCTGCTGGTAAAATCATCGAGGGGAAGTGCAGGGATTAATGTGCTATGCTTGACATCTAGGGTAGAACTGGGCAGATGCATCAAAGGATGTGTCACGGCGTGCACAGGCAACATAAGGTTCAAATTTGTGCAAACTGATTTCCCCCCATCTGCAGATTCAACTGATCCAACCTAATCTGCAGATTAAAAAAACATAAACAAGTAGTGTAAATTACAGGAAGTGAGCCAGAGATGGAGCTTTAAGCTCTGCAGTTACAGTTCCTAATCCCAACCCCCAAGCTTTTCCTCTGCTGGTAGTTTACACAATGGCCAGGCCTTCGCTGTGGGGGGGAATGAGTTACCCACCACTGCTTCTTCCAGGCTCCCCCATGTCCTGCTGGGGTTAATCATCAGCTACAGCTGAGGCGCTTTAGTTTCTCCACAGCGGTACATCAGAGCAGTGGTCCTCCAACTTTTCAGAACAAGTAACACCTCAGTCAGTTCCAGGTTTTCCTGGAAGCAGTGCTGACATTTTGAAATCCTATTACTACAGCGGGAGTTGGTACAGTTTGACTGATGAAGGAGGTGACGTTAAAAGTCGGTTAGTTTAAAGTTGGAAAATTAACAGAAAGTTCCCAAGAAGTTCCCTTAAAATCCAACATGGCATCCAAAAACTGCAATAAAAACAACTTATTTGCACTTTGGATGGTTTGTATCGTCACTCATTACATTTTTCACAAACCTGTAGCAACAGTGTTTGATTCTTTAAAAGTCAGAGAAATTATCTTCTTACCTAATGCTGGTTTATACCCGCAAACAAACTGTTACATAAATATACACCAAACTATTTGATGCCAGGCTGTTAACTTTTATGTTATGAAAGTAAATTATAAACAAAATGCTAAAATTACACACCAATTTTTTTTTCCAAAAACTTTTTATTTTTTATTTTGGTTGTTAAGCTTATTTGGGATGTTTGGCTGTCATAAAATATTGCAATATCCAAGTTCTTAGTATGAAAAGTCCTAATATGTACTCAAATAGATCAGGTACAAAATGAACAAAAATAACCAAAGTTGGATTTTTATTGTAAAAATTCTTCAGAGAGCCATTAAATCCAGCCCAGTTACCTCCGTGGTACCTGGATATCAGAGCTTCTTCCTTCAAAGTAAAAATGTTTTTCCTCAAAGAAAATTGTTCTGTGTGTACTTTCATGTTTATACTTTGTACCATAGTAAGAAAACATGCAGTTTCAGTCATTGTTTACATGGCAAAAGCAATATTGATTTTAAAAAGGCAACATTTCACCTTCTTTTTTCCTTTTTTAGTAAATGTATTACCAGGGATGGAGGGCATGAGTGAATGCCCCTGAAATGTCAGACCTTACCAAATATTGATATTGACATTGTGACTCACATATTGATATTGTGAGGATGGTTGTGGTTTGATATATTGTGTACTTCTGGGCTTGTTCTGCATAACTTACAACAGAAACTCTGTTTAGAAAAACATCCTTTTTTTACGTCCTGCTGTCTGTTTGCTGCATCACTCTGTCTTCTTTTAAACTGACAGCTTTGTGCATTTTTTGTTTGGCCATCGTTTTTCAGTCTCGTCTACGGAAGCAGGATGTTGGCCTGAAGACTCACCTGCAGCAGCTGGACCAGCAGATCAGTGAGTTGAAGTTGGATGTGAGCAAGGCCTCCACTGATCAGCTGGAGAGTGACAGCAGGCCCAGCTCAGGTGTGTAGGCAGGCAGCCATGTGTGGTTCATGTTTCAGAGTACAACCAGACAATTTCACATACAGATTGTCTGTATGTGACGGGCTGGTCCCAGTGAGGGGTGCGGTTTCAAAACTGATTTGTCATCTCTTTTTCATAAGTTTACAATAGAAAGGCATGGTGTTAACAAAATTTTCTCCAGCTGTATGGAGAAATTTAGCTATTGCTAATCCAGTCAGCTGATTGAGAGAGTTTTCCTTTATTAAACTATATCAGCTCTGCACCGATTATACTAAGCCAACACTGTTTGGGTCGCTGCCGGCTGTAAAGCAGCAGACTGCAGGCTAGCTGGATGAGCCGCTAACCCAACCATTAGCCTGCTAGCACCATCTTATCTTACTTCTGTTTTCCTACAGAGAGCAGAACAAACAATGTTCTGTGCAATAATAACTTGAAACCTACTTTATTTTGAAAGGGAGTTTATTCTATATCTTTGCTTAAGTCTGTCTATAAAAAATGTTAAATGTTTGCTAAATGCTCCAGATAATGTTACTGCGCCTCTTATGATCAGTATCTTACAATATGTTTGTTCCTTTAAAAATAATGGCTTATTTTCTTCCATTTAAAGCAGAAATGTGTAACATGATCTAACTGATTTTGTTTAATCCACAAAACAATTCCAATTGCTGCTTGAAAAATATATAAATGATTACAGTTACAACAATATGATATCTATAGTATTTATTGATTATGATGCATCGGCTTAAGCAAAAATATAGAATGAAAGCCAGTGTAGTAGTTTGGTTTGGAATTAAGTGTTATGCTTTTGTAGCATAACACTGAGCGAATAACAAGTTGATATTAGCAGATTAATTAGCTTGGAGGCTAGCCTGCAGTCTGCTGCTTTACACTCTGCAGGTTGTTGCTAGGCAGCTGTAGCAGTGATGGATGTTGTGTCTTTCGTTTCCACACATGACTGTTTGTGCTTTTGCGACTGGACTCTCTGGCACTTTCTCATTGAAAAGTCTTTCAGCCACAGGAACGGTGTGATGTTGCTGCAGTTAGCCGGAGCATGCGTACTGACCTGGATTGATTCCTGCTCTCCCAGGTTTCTATGAGCTCAGCGACGGCGGCTCTTGCTCCCGGTCCAACTCCTGCACATCTGTTTACAGCGAGTGCCTGTCATCCTCCCAGACCAGCCTCATTCCCCTGAGCCCAACCGGCTGCCACGTTAGCCCCCCACCACAGGTTGATGTTTTCCACCGCCGCTCTGTTGATGAGAGCCCTGGCCAGCCCAACCCTCCACGGACCACAGGCCTCCATCTTGGCAGCAGCAGAATCCGAGCCAGCGCCATAGGCACAGATTATCAGACACGGCCGAGACCGGTGTCAACAGGTAATAACATCTTCATTTTATTTCAGACAGCCTCTGCTGTTGTAATGGCTTGTTTTTGCTCAGCAGCTCAACACATATTTTGCTGCCTAATAACAGTTTCCATCAGTGGAGTCAAAAGTTGATGACTGTTTTTGTCTGCATCAGGAGATCTTGAAAGAATCATGGCTCAAGGATTGGGCTGCTTCAGGTCTGCAGATGCAAAGAAACTCCCAGTGTGTCCGAAACAGAAGATCTCCCCTGTGGATCCCAAATTCCAGCGTCATCTGGAGTCCTGTGGTGGCACTGAAATTTACCCATACCCCAGTCCTCTGCATGCTGTGGCTCTCCAGAGCCCAATCTTCTTCCAGGGGGGTGAAGACGGGAAATTGGTTTTCCAAGAGGGGCAAGGAGCCTCATCAAATTGCTACGACTCTCTCCAAATGGGTTACAAAAACAAGAGCCTGGGCTACATTGACAAGCTCCTCCAGCGCACCTTGAGCAAAAGCCAAATTAATGCAAGTGCAGAGACAGTGGAGATACAAGACATCAATCAGAGGAAGCCAGCTGAAAATATAAATGTGTCTTTTGAAGTGTCTCAAAAACATGAGTACAGTTTAATTCCTCCTCAAGCTAAAAACCAAAATCTTCCAGTGAACGGTGAGCAGAACAGGAACCGTACTGTATCCTCCAACCAAGAGCTGAATGATAGGAAGAGCCACGAGTCACTGAGAGGCCCAGAAATTCAATGCAGGTATTCCTATCGTGCTGTCATGAAGGAGTACAGTTCTGATGAAGCTTCACACTCAACCCTAACGAAGAACGACAAACCCAAAACAGAAAACGCAGGCTTGCTAAGGAATCATTCTGATAAAAACTGTGGTGAGACAGAGATGAGGAAGAGTCACTGGCAAAGACCGGCTGTTCCTCAAACGTCAAGCACAGAGAGTCCAGGCTTTGAGGTCCAGAGCAGTCATACAAACTCTCCTGAGTTTGTCCATGCCAAGTTTGTGCCTGCCTCCTCACAGAGGGTCAAGGTTAGACAAGCGGACCGCAAAACCAAGGCTGTGAAACTCAAACGAAAAAGTTCAGACAAGCCCCGAGCGTTGAGACAGCAACACAGCTTCTCATCCGGTGAAAGAACCAAAGAGGTCGGCTTTGGAGCCAGAGGGGAGCAGAGGAGATCAGGAAAGGGGAAAGTCAGTGAGAAAGGTAGCGCCTGGCAAACACACGAACACAGACAGCGGTCCAGCTCCGAGTCCAGTCTCTACGGTCCTGGAGTCAGAATCACCCAGAAGGGCCACCCTAAACCACATCCAGTCCCCGCTTCATCAAAGCTCAGCAAGAACCGTAGACCACAGTCCATGGAGTACGAGCATCCAGTTGAACAACGAAGAAGGAGACAGGCAACCCCCAAATGGCAATCTGATGTGGACATTTACCAGGCACCCTTTCTTCAGCACCAGAGGTCAAAGGAGAGCATGCAGATGGTCCGGAGTCTTAAGCCAGGTCAATGGATCGGACCTTCACACCCTTTCCACTTCTCCATGTCCTCCAACTCTTTCCTCCAAAGTCTTAATGCCAGGTATCCTCCAGCGCCCTTCCACATGACCAGCCTCTACCCACCCAGATGTGAGTCTGAGTACTCAGCCGAGTGCGCCTCATTGTTCCACTCCACCATCGCCGAAAGCAGCGAGGGTGAGATGAGCGACAACACCACCAACCGCTTCGGAGACAGCGAGTCCAGCCAGAGCTCCCAGTCCTTCTCCGACTCCGACAGCAGCCTGTCCCTGGATGAGGAGGAGCAGGTGGAGATAAACGAGGCGGCGGAGGGTGGGATGGTGTGGGCCGAAGCAGCGCTGGGGCCCACTGCAGCCGGGCAGCCCCTCCGACAGCTCCCACCGCGCCCCGAGCCTACGGCCTGCCGCATCAAAGCTTCCCGAGCCCTGAAGAAGAAGATCCGGCGATTTCAGCCAGCCTCCCTGAAGGTCATGACCCTGGTTTAGATAAAAGATGCCCTGCGGCAAGAATGAAGACTCCTGGGAAAGCCCCTCTGTGTGGTGGGAACTGCTTTAAAAAATAGCTTAACCAGATCTAATGAAGTCTCTAGGACAATACCTTTAATCTGGACTGCATTCATCAAACACAAACAAGGAGATTGTATGAAAGCATATATAACACTATAATCACAATTAAACTTCCTGCTAAAGGACTTATGTTGCTACAAGTGTTCAAACACATTTCTATATTTTGTATTTTCTTTTATCAAGTAACTGTTTTCTGTTCTGCTTTAATTTTCCTTACATGTTGCAATTATTGTTGTTTGACTCATAAGAATAAACTGATATTTAATTAATGCTGGGCCGGTTTTCTCTGAGAATTATCATCCAAGTTTTTCTGTATGTTTACAAAGCTAACAAAAACATCAAGATGTCGCCTTGGCGCTAATGCCGCAGGTTTTCTTCATAAACATGACTAAAATGATCTCGTCTGGTTAACTCTGTCCCCTCTGGGTTTCTATTTATCTGCCATAATGGAAGCAATCTCCTGCTAATCTTCACAAACATCCTGCTGAGATTGACCAGTTTAGCATAGATAGCTCTCATGGCCCCCCGCCTTATCTGGCTTCCTGACTCAGCTCAGCCGTTCGTTTTAATAAGCCGCAGCTTCAACAATCAGACCAGACAGTCGTGTTTAATTAGAGGGTGAAACTCATCAGGTTCCCTCATTTCCCTGCAGGCAAACATTTACAGAGAATAAACTGAAAACACACCCACTCCTTAAGAGTTTCACAAACAGACATTAGCATGATGAGGGCTGAAGTTGGGCCAGCGAGCATATAGAGAGATGCTGAAATGAAAAAAATATTTGCAACATGAGAGAGTTTTCTGTTTTTGGTTTGGGTTTAAAGATAAAGGGGAATGTGCAGCGTAAGAAGCGTTCACAGAGGGAGGCGGATGACTGACGCTGGAATCTGATTTGAACCTTATGATTCATCTGAGCTGCGTTTCTTGATGGTTTGCCACCCAGGGTCCCACTGCTAAGGATTTTTTCTATCCTTTCACCAACATATGAGCAGTTAATGTCAGTTAATGTTTGCATTAGGAAATGCAAATATGTGTTATCATTGTTATAACACATGACTTTATGCAACAGTCATAATGTTGATTTTGGTAAGAGATATAAAACAGTTTTCTGCAGTCGTTCAAAGCAGTGATGTCCAAACGTTTCATCATGAGGGCACAAAAACTGCCAGCAAGACCAAAAAACAAACAAAAAAGTCAAAGCAAAACGACAAAATGTTGTGCTGTGAATTTGGTTTTTAGTTTAATTAAACACTTGTGCATATTAGGGCTGTCAACGGTAATACATGGGATTAATGTAAAGAGCATTAATATTACATAATGCGGATTAATCGTGTTACCTACTGTGACGTTCCTACTGAAACACAACCAGTTTACAGTTATTTCTATTTTGAGATTAATCTTAGAAATTTAGAAGAAAAACCATGGAAATTTCTGAGCTCTGAAAGTCAAAAACGTGCTACAATAAGCTGAGAATTTTTGAATTACTCTCAGAAATTTTCTAGAAAAAACTTGGAAAGTTCTGAGTTTCAAAAGTTGAAAATCTTTGAAAATTTCCAAGTTTTTAGCAGAAATTTATTACTTTTTTCTATCTATGCTTTCAAAAGTTTGGGACAATAAAACATTTTTGTAAAGGTTTTTTTTTCAAAATGTGCATTTTTACATTTCAAGCTCACAAAATGAAGCTTAGTGATTAATCAGAGTGATTAATCTGATTACATTTTTTAATAGATTGTCAGAACTATTATATATATATATATATATAAAAACCTAAAAGGGAACCACAGGAGAGACTCACCACCGTTGATGACGGACAATAAGAAGCTGTTCATTATTAAGCTCAGACGGGGGGCAGCTGCACAACGTGGCCCAATAGTCTTGTTTCTAAAATCTGCCGTGGCGTCTTTCCATTATGATTCGTTCAGAGACGGGGTGAGGAAAAGGGCAGTTCTGAAGGGAGTCAGTCCTTCTGGAAGTCCAAACATTATTTCTCTAGTATTAAACTTTTCTGGCATCATGAAGCTGCCATGACCTTAAAGCTCCCAACTAAGAAGCTTACAGGGCTGATTAACTCGAACATTTCATCAGATTTCCCTTTGAAGTTTGTTATGAAAACCATTATTTTAGGACTCATGAACCATTTAGTAAATCTCCATCTCAGAATGCTTTGATTTTATACAGAGGAGGGAGTTTTTACATCCAAATGCATGTTAATTCAGCAGCATTGTTTCCTCCCTGAATTAAAACACAAGGCAGGTCCAAAGGCCAAGCAGAAACATGCACATGAAAGAGCGCTTTAGGTTTATAAAGTTGCCAGAGTTTGAAACGGCTTACGGAGGTTCGTAGCTCCAGCTGACCTCTGTCCCCTCTGCAGGAGCGACAGCAAGCGGTCGGCAGGATTAGCGCTGTTGTTTTGAGCCCAGCTCAGAGGGAGCAGGACAAAACTGGACTTGTCTTTGATGTTGAGTAAAACCGTGTCGTTGATCTGACTTTACCGACCTCAGCCCTGAGCAGACAGCGGCCCAACAAAGGAAAGGTCAGGGCATTGTTGGATGTTCCTCTCGTTTTTGGGTCTTTTAGTGTTTAGCAATTACTTTCTTTTCATTCATTCCTTAAATCTGACATAAGAAGGTAGGGCCCACCTGCTGAGTGCTGCAAACGTTTTTACTTGAGCAACAAAATGAATGAAACATGAAGTAAACCTTCACCAACTGTTATGCATGTGCACACCTGCAGATCAGATGCACTTGTGATATTCCATCAAGTGTGAAGTTGAGCGCAGAGAGCAGATTAGTGCCACAATGCTCCATGAAATTCCCCATAATAGGTGTGCGTCAGTCTGGAAGTCATGTGGGATCTTATGCAAACTTCTGGCTTTCAGAGTAATAAACCCTGCATGCATGGACACACATCCAATCAAGATCGTTATCACCAGACGTGCCAGTTACAGGTTGCTACTGTAGCTAACGGCTACAAGGACGATGGTTTCTTTGTGTTTCCTGTTTGCCTTGTTAGAAATACAGTTGCTGTCAGACGTTTACATTTGCTCATCGTAGATGTGAATGCTATGTTTATTTGGGGATTTTAATTATTTATTTGAGCCGTTCTCTTTCCAAGGCGGGATGGTTACATAACATGAAGTATAATGGGTCTTAAAAACATGGACTGGGTGAACATGTTCAGGCATTTGTGTGCCTTTTCTTGGTCAAATATGTACACACATTCACCCAAATCTCGTAATAAGTGGTATTAAATGTTCCTGAGTGAGTTATGATTTGGCAAGACCAGAAACTGTTAACTTTTGGTTAGTGAATATAGTTTTTGTTTGCCAGAATGAAGAAGAAGAAACCAAGTAAAAGGAACCCTGAGAATCCCAGAAGGAATTGATCAAAGTTTTTTTGCAATCTATTTCTAAACAGCTGTAGTTTCTAAGAAAAGCTGTTTTAAATAACTGTTTGTAAGTACGAATTATTCAGTGGCTGCATTCCCATCGACCGTGTAATTACGCAGTTAACATTTGAAAAGTAAATGTTCTTGGTGGAAACAATAATTTCCAAACAACTCTCATTTTTTAATAAATAGTTTGGTGCAAAGAAGCGGCGTATTTTTTATTTATTTATTTTTTTGGCATGTTAAAATTTGCATATTTCACAAAACTGCAGTTGAAGCATTTTTTTCACATCATATGAGTCACATGATCAATGTTGCCACTGACAGAAACCACGAAGAAGACGACGACAGGAAGTAGTTGGCAGATGATGCCGTTTCTAATGACTTATCAAACATGAACAAACATATTCACATGTAATTTGAATTGTGTGTCTTATTTAATGGAAACAGCACAATTGCAAAATTGTGTTTTTTCAACATTAGCAGAACATTGACAAAGTTTTGTAGACACTTGTAAGCTGCTAAAAACGTCAATGTCTGTAAGAAGACCCAAGAAGACTGATATGAATGTTCATGAACCAGCGGACATGATGTCTGCAGTCAGAGAGCTGATTAGTGTGGAGGAGGGTAATTATGAGGCTGGTTTTGGTTCGTTTGTTTTTTACATGTCCTGTCCGGCAGTGTGGCACAAGTTAATACAAGATTTTAATTAGCAGCAACCGCGCCCCAATGTAGAGTGTGTAATTATGAGTTCAATGCATCAACTTTTGGAGAAGACAGAGGGAGATTTCACAGCCATGGAAGCAGCACGTGTCTGAAGAACAGGTGAAGAAACGAGGAACGTTGAAGCTCTGGTCTGTCGGAGTTACAGTTTTACGCCGACTGGTACAAAACACCGGAGTTTAATAATATGAGTTTGGCATCATATGCATCTTATTCTTTGGTTCTTTCCAATAAAGTTCATGCGTGTATATTGATGTACATCTTTTGACTGCATTATGTAAATCCAAAATGTTGAAAATTGGCTTTGTAATGGTTGAATGGTTGACTCCTGAAAGCTGTGACTCTCCACTGGAAATCTATGGACTGATCTTAAAATCCTAGTTAGTTTGAGTTCCTCCATTTGTGTGAGAAGAGTGCTTCTCTTTACAGTCAGAATGTTGTTTGTTGATGCTACGTACTGTGTGGTTGAGGTAAAAGTTGTGAAAATAAACTTTAAGATGTCTGTGTTGTCTGTTGTCATTTCATCAGTTCATTAATGATGAATCATTAAAACCACCAACTGAAACGTGACTGCTGGGTGAGCCCAATTAAATGTCTGAACAAAGCAAAAACACAAGCCTCGCTTTCCTTACTGTCTAAATGAACTCTGCAGCAGAACCTGCTTAGAGGTTAAAAATAGGAGTCAGTCTACAGCAACGTGTTGCTGAGCTGTAATACAGAAGGTCACTGTACACAGCCATGCTATTTTAATCTATTCCCTCCTGATTTCCATATCAAAGCTCATCCATGGCTAGCTGAGCATTTTTCTGTAGATCTAATGAGTTTGTGACAATGCAATGTGTACAACAAGAAAACCAACAAAGAGTGGGCTAAAGAGGGACTGATACTAATTAAATTCTGGCTTTGTTTACACTGGATCACAGATGGAGGAGGGGCTCAACCCCCCAAACCAAGCAGCCTGTCTGCCTCAAAACACGCAGCAAATAGTCATCCGATCTCCAGCCTGTCTCCAGAGCCGTTTTGTTCCTGTTTTCTTGTTTACTCCGGTTGCCACGTGTCACGTTGTCTGACTTTTCTGTTCTGTTGTCTCAGATTTGAGTCGCTGGATGTTCTTGAGGCCGTTCCGCTTCACCGGCGCTGAAACTGTAGCGAAGGCGTTGGGCCTCAGATGTGGAGTTAGCGAGTTGACAACTGGGAGCTCAGAAACTCATTACCACCTCGATGAGAGAAGCTTTCCACGCCCACCTGAAGCAAACCCCCGTCAGCCAAAGGGTCGACATGCTTTTTCACTTTTCTGACAAGGAAAACAGGAGAAACTCCAAATATTTAACATACATTTGTGTCAAAGTAAGGGTTAATTCTTATGGGAGTTGTTCTTTTAACCTTAAAAACTTCAAACGAATTATATCCGATATTTCTGTGGGCCTCTGCCTTGTTAACAAATGTGTTTTTCTTAAGAATCTGCAGTTTGTGGAAGTATGTAGTTGAATTTTAGGGCTGCAGAATATAATGAAAACATTTGGTTCCAGTGTTATTGCTGAATATTGTGTTTTCTTTTCATATTTTCACCATTATCCGTGTCTTTTTCTGCAGGCAGAGTTTCTGCAAACTGCAGCACCAGAGCCGCATGTGACTGCTTGGCCTCTCCACTGGCTGTTACAAAATACTTTTAAGCATGTGATTTATATTTTTAAGTGGGTTACTTAAATATTCTCAATTCCATATATATGCAAAAGGCTCAGCCAGCCTCATCACAAAAGCATGGAGTATCAATTAAGACACAAACTAAATAGATATTTTTAAAATACTTTAGTCCTTTTAAAAGCATTCAATAAACATTTTCTTTAATGAAAATCAATATTTTCTGAGAATTATTTGTCATATCTATTTCCAAAGGGAAAAACACTTCCTGACAAAATCTAAGTTTTGACGAACTTTGATGACTTATACTGAAATCCTAAAGAGTTATCATGAAACTTGAACAGCCAAGTTGCAAAACTGCCACCGTTCAAGTCTGCAGCTTTATATGAGATTATATCTTATATGAGATGAGACAAACAATGAGCTGTTTTAAAAGGGAATGATACGTTTCTGGGTTCTCCCATTATAAAACCTCAGGACTTAAACTGGTTAATGCAAGAAAACCAACTCTACAGCATCACTGGTGGATTCAAAGCTTCAATTCTGAAGTGTCACCAAGTTCTTTTAGGGGATTTACTTTAGTGCTTTTACAGTAAAGTTAATTAGGTTTAAATATAAACCACGACATCTTTTACCAGAACCAAACCTTCCATGTGCTCCGTTGCATGGGGGATGGGTTCTGCTGTGTGTGGGATGGCTCCTGTCCCTTTCCTTACTGTACATATGAATGGAGCTGGACTGGAATGTCCAACCTCATGAATGTCAATTGTCTGATCCCTGAGTTAAGGAGCAGGCTTCTCTGCCTGGAGAGCACAAAAGAGATAGAGAGTGGAGGGATGAGGCGACACAAAGCCGAGGAAACGAAGCGAGGACGAGACGAGCGGCCCGAAAAAGACGGGTGTGAAAGATCTGGACCTGCAAAGACAGAGCATGGAGATGCGAGGAAACAGCAGAATAAAAGGACATCTCTGGGATGATGATGATGATCCACTTCTCAGACTCTTCCTCTGCCACCACCTGCTTCTCTTAAAGCACATCCTGTCATTTAATACCTAATCCCTTCATTCACCGCAGCGTGTTTGCTGACCATTGTCTCAAGTCGCTTCAAGCTGTGGTCAAGATGCGGTTCAAAAGTTCGCGGAGGATGGGGAGTCCGCTCTAACAGAAAGTGTGTTCTCAGAGATTAGGCTAATAGACGAGACTAGATAGATTAATCTGCAAAAAATATCAAAACATGACGCATGGCTGGAGGGGGAAATAAATCCTAAAAGTGCAGGACTCACATGCTGGCAAAGAAAGCACAGCAAAATGGTGCTAATTAGGTTTCTCATCAGTTTGTTGATGGTTACCATAGAAATATGAGCCTATTAGCAGTTAGCAGGAAACCCAGCCGAGGTGACAGCTGTGTGATTGGTTTATCAAACGTCTGTTGTCACTTCTGTTAAAACAAACCCAGTGTTGGGTTATTTCGTGACCCCAGTTCTGGGTCAGATATGAGCCGATCATTTAAAGTAGCTGATGTTTAAAGAATTAAACAAGTAGGTTATTAAACGAGTAACATTTGGTTTGAAACGAATAAATGTTCCACTTAATTCTGTAGAAGATTAAAATAATCTTTATGCTTTTTATAATAATACTGCACAGTACTCAATGACTGTTGATTGGTCTCTACAGTAATTTGAAGTTGTGTGTGAGTGTGTGTCTCCGGTGTGTATCCAGATAAACAGGCACAAACAGTTAATGGATGGAAGAATACAGAAAGCTGGTTCTCTTGTCAATATGATCATTTCTTTGGTCAAAGTATTAATGTTTTTTTTGAACAATATTGCCAAATTGTTCAAAAGTCACTAACACAACTCACAGACATTAACCTTTGTTTACGTATTTACCATTTTATGTTGTTTGTTGCTATTGTTTCTCAGTTCTTTGTTGTTTTTTCTCTCTTTCTGAAGGTGTAGA
The DNA here is from genome assembly GCF_000485575.1 of Poecilia formosa. Lineage (NCBI taxonomy): Eukaryota > Metazoa > Chordata > Actinopteri > Cyprinodontiformes > Poeciliidae > Poecilia > Poecilia formosa. The sequence continues at coordinate 152,967 of NW_006800452.1, read as the reverse complement.
CACAGACTTTTATCCTTCTGTCCATTAAATTTGAAATAATCCCAAAACAGTTTGGAATTATTAAAGTTTCAATTATATACATAAAGTGGAGCATGATATTGAAAGCTGTAATAATCCACTTGTAAAAGTAAATATGTCAGGGATCACTTTGGCACACGGACAACAATTATAAGTGCCTGTCTGCAGGATGCGGCCACCCCCATGTTTCAATATTTAGATATGTTGAGAGATATGCAGTGAGAGTTTTCCACTCTGTATAATTTTTTGCATGTGGGATGAAGAGTAATTTTGATCCTATTTGAGCAGAGCAGCTTCCTCATGTTTGCTGCATTGAGAACCATCTGTGTATTCCCTGCTAATAATTATGCACTAATTTGTGTTTTCGTCTGTCACATAAAATCCCAATAGGATACGTTGGTATTTAAGGAAGTAGGTTTGGAAAAGTTCCAATAGAGTGGGTACTTTTGCAGTATTATCTGTGTAAATATTAAACTTAAATTACAAAAAGATTTGCGAATTACTCTGAGAAATTGCAAAGTGGGCTTTTGTCAGAGGAACACAAACATAAAACATTCTACGATTAAAAATACTCTGTGCTGTAATAGGAAAGCAGTAATGATAAAAAGTTCAGACAGAAAGAAGTAAAGCTAAAAAGAGAGTTCTGAAAACATAGGAGCAGTAAAATCCCTAAAGTGTATCATTTTACTTGTGTTTGGCTCAAAATGTAAATGCTTTTTGGAAGCTCAAACTAGAAAAACAGCCTTGCTTTCCTGCTTGGGTAGGCAAAGATAATTACTCCACAAACTCTGTGTAGCTTAGGGGGAACCAAGGTGTGCAGTTTTCCAATGAGCTCATTAGGAAGATGTTTGTAATTTTGTCGAGCCGTTTCAGATGGATGCAGTTGTTTTGCTCCTTTATCACTCCCAGCGTCTCTCCGTCAGGTCGTCCTGGCAGTTTTATGAGCAGGATGTCCTGTGTTCAGCTCGGGGGACAGTCTGGCTCTCTCCGGTCGATCCCCAGGCTCTGAACTGCTAATCTGAACCAGGCCCTTTCCACATCCGCAGAGAGCTGGAACCAACAACCTTCTTTTTGTGTGCTGCGTCAGCTGACTCACCAACAAACTCGCCTCTATTTCTCATAACGAACCAGAAAACAAGCCTGGACTCCTCTGGAGGAGGACATCAAAAGAGCGGTGAGAGTGACAGCTGGACCTTCCTGTCGGCCGGCCCCCTGATAAGATCAGTGACAGCAGAACATGGGACCTTACAGGTTCCCTCCCTGCTGCTCCCATATGGCCTCTGGCAGACTCCTGCATACTTACATATCAATTCCTCTCAGATAATTCAAACCACCCTTTAAATTAAGCCTCTTAACTGACTCACATCAAAGTAATTGTTTCTTTTCAAGCTGCTGTTAATGCAGCAGCTGCATTTCTATTACCAATTAAAAGTTACAAAAATTGATATGAAAATTATTTTTTCTGTCAAAAAAACAGAAAAAAATGTTACAAAAATTGACACAAAAATTGTCGAAATTCGCAAAAACACAATTTTGCTATTTCATTGTTTCTATAAAATGAGAAAAAAGCCACTAAAAACATTCTGACCATCATCATCCTTCTTCATCTTTTCCACATTTGGTTGTTGATCATGTGACTCATGTGAAGTGTTTCCATTGCAGTTTTGTGAAATACACTAATTTAGATCCAGATGAAAAACCACCTCATCAACCTCAAACATTTAATCAAAAAACTTTTTTTTTAATTGGAGAGTTTCTATTGAGAAAATGTATTTTCATAATTACAATTTGTGAAATTGTATGGTCAATGAAAACACAACTAGCATCTGCTGAATTTCTTTGTTGTGTATTTTTCAATTGTTATCCTGCAGAAGCTTAAAATACACACATCGTGACCATAATTTCCATATACAATTTGAAGTTTTTACAGATTTATTTGAATTTTTTTCCAGAGTGAGATGATGCACCAGTCTTGATTTATCATGAATTTTGTTTTTGTTGGTTGGTTTCCTGACAAGCACTCAGCTTTTAAGCTTTTAAGCTAAATTAAGATGGTTTATCCCTTCAAAACCAGTTCTGGTCTGGAACACCCAGCTAGAAGCCGCCCAAAAAACCAAACACTTTTAAATCAACTGTAAGAGTAACAAACAGCGGTTTGTTGTTATTGGTGTGAACGGTTCAGCTCTACGGTTTTATGATCCTCACATGTTTTGTTTTTGTTAGGATAGCCTTAATTCATTTTCATGTTCATTTTTTTCCCATTGCATTTGTTCCTTCATGCATTTATTGGTATTAATCTATTTGGATTAATTGTTTTAGATTATGTTCAGATTTAGTCAGGCTACATTCACACAGCAGATCTTGATGCTCCGTCTGATGTTTTGGTTGAAATCTGATTGTTTTTTCCATGGTTGTTCTTGCTACTAATTAAACGGCTCCTTCCATGATTATCTATGATTGTCTGTTATTTTTCCCCAGATGGTTTTCTGTTACATTCTTCTTTTATTTCTCTGCTAAGACTCATGTAAGTTTCCTTTCCTGATTTACTTAATAAAGACAGTAAACTGCATCTGCCTATTTGGTTTTCTTTCCAAAACCATTTCACAACACAACCAAATATTAGTAGGACTATAAATCTGGTCATATTCAATAATTCTGAGGCTCATTTGTCGAGTTAATGAAATTCAGACTTCTAATTGTGAAGGTTGTTTTTTGTAATCATCCCACCCTGAAAATAATGGTTCAAATTTATTCTCAAAATTTAGGACATTTATGTTGATCATGGGTGAAAGTGAACTTTTCACCAGAACTAGGCTTGTATGGAAGAACTACACAATGTGTGTTTAGGTTTTTTTTTCAGTGTCAGGTTTAATTAAACTACCCTGAAAACACTTCAGACAATATTCTGTTAATTTTCATCAGCATTAATCAGGTTTATGACCTCTTGTTCATTTCCAAACTTGTTTTAATGTCTTCTATCTGTTGACAGAACCACAAGCTTGGGGTGGAAAAAATGATAAATTCAGGTGATAAAGCACACATGCACATATTTTCCAAAGCATAGGAGACCATCCAATTAAATTTGATTCAGCTGGGGAGAGCTGCTTGTTATGGGAGGAGGGGTGAAACTGCAGCTTTTCCCCAGGGTTTGTTTGCCTCTGTCTCCCAGGTATAGTTAGCGGTTAGCTTGCACTACGCCATCGGAGAGACCCCAGCACGCAAGTGGAGTGGAAATAATCTAGGTTGGAGGAACAGGGACATAATAAGACTCTGAGTTCCAGATCTTCAATTAAAGCTTACGAATACACTTGGCTGTGTTTCTGTCCCTAATCATTACAAACTTCTTTTTTTTTCTTTGCTAAACTGCGGCGCAGACCTGTAATTTCAGCTGGCTTCACTAACACCCTGAGGTCTTGCCTTCAAGCTGATTTGGACAGAATGGCCCCTCATTCATAGCAGGGGTCAGAGGGTCACGAAGGGAACAGACTAATCCTTCATGCAGCATGAGGTCACTGCACCTCGACTGCACAATGACGACAGACAGGCTAACCAGGATCGTTTTGCTCATATAAACATCATGTATAGCCTCATGCAAATAAACAACACTATTGGATTCTTTCAGGGATTATCAGAATATGATGATGTAAATACTGTTATGTCACATGAAACCTGATGATTTCAACCTAAGGAGGCGTAAATTTGAAGTAATGTGTGGTGCTCTCCTGGGTGTTATGCTGATAAATGAGGCTTTGAAATGTGACACAAAGGCAACTAATCGGGGGAAGGGTTGGTAAAACTTTCAGACTTATTTACTTATTTAATCACAGAAAGATAAAGCTAAATGTTTTATTTCATCAATTATGTTGATTTTAATGTGGGCTTGGAGTGTTTTCACAGGGGCGCCATATGGTTGGCTGGCTGACTGTTAGCACCTCTGCTTCCTGGCATAAATATGTTAAAAGGGTGACAAGTGAGCTTCCCTTTATGGCTCTTAAGACAAACATTAACAGTTGGCAGTGAATGAGCTTCCAGGTAAACCAAGATAAGTTTTTGCTTTTTTTGTCAGGAGATCAAAAGTAGAGCAAAAAAAAAAAAAAACAGCGTCTTAAAGTGACTCAAGCTGTTTCATACTGTTCACAGAAAAGCCGAAGATAAATCTTTGAAATCTGATCCATATCTTCACCAAAGTCCACATGATGACATGTGGATGAAATGTTTATATGGGATGTGTACTGAGGCAGTAAATCACCCGGCCTGCAGTGTAAGGAAGGGCGACAGTCTATCTGGGGGCCCCATATGTTTTTAGAAAGAAGGGGCCGAGCTTCGGGGGAGGTAGATTCTGTCGCTTTTTGGAGAGGTTGACCCCGGCTCGTTTGACCCCTCAGTTCCTTTGAACTGAACAGCGCTGGTGACACTCGGGGGGCCAGTTTGCTGAGAGATCTGCACGAGTCGACAGAAGATTCAGGGTCTCAGGGAGGAAAGCAGGAAGATTGTGTCTCCAGATAACACGCTGTTTGAGAGGAAGAGAAAATAGAAGAACCCCCAATAAACTTCAGATCAAAGCAGCCTTCAAACTCTTTACTTGTTCAGCTTTTTCACATTTGACAACAATTACAACCCAAAACTTCAACGTTTGTCACTTAGATTTTACCCAGCAGACCAAATTAAACCTGAAGAATGTGATATGCATTTATTTCAGCCTCCTTTACTCTGATGCCCTCTAATAAAATCTAGTGGAACTAATTGCTGTCACAAGTCGCCTAATTATATAAAATCTACTGCTGGTTGTCCACTTAAGCTGTAGTCATGGCCAATTAACCCACTGTGACCCCCACTGCATTTCAAGAATTTAACAAATGAGTCTATTAAACATTTTATTTTCAGTCATGATGAATTTATTATTTACATAATTTTCTTACAACTGAAAACATTAATTATAAAATAAAAAAAATGTATCTTTACAACCAAGCTTTTATGAGTAGAACCACATTTATCCAGAGACTTTTACTGAAAAGCCGACGTTGCTGCTCCCAAGTCAGTTTTATTTCATTTATGAAACATGGATAAAAATAGCAAACGTTTTGATGATGTCTCTGAAAACAGAATTCACAAGTCGCTGAATGATGTGCTACAAATGCATTATTTATGATTTAGTCAAATGGTGTTTCATGCAGAGTTTCATGGAGTGCCAGTGAAAGGGACATTATTGTTGGAAATTTAATAGTGATATAAAGTTGTTGTCTTGACTGGTTTTGAAATAAAATTCTAAATCCTCAATATCCGAAACTGAGACAGAACCGAGTCCAAAATGGGACTGTGATGATCAAAAAGTAATCTCGAGACCAAGACCAGTCTTGAGTTCTACAACACTAGCTGGAGTTTCACTTTCTAGCAGAAAAATGACCCCAATGGTCCAATGGATTTACCACTGGGCCAGTAAAAGTCCAATGGTAAATCCAAGTCGATTTTCAAAAATACACAAAATCCATTCTGACTTTGGATGAGTTATTTTACAAGTAAAAAAATTGGCAAAACCTTAAATTTCTCTAAGGCCGGCAGAGAAGGATTAACTTCTCTGCACAACTGGAGGAAAGAAACCAACAAAGTGAATGTGATTACAACAAAATGTTTTTCAACAAAACTTTAACCCCAAGTTAACCCCAACACTTCTCAAACACCATGCATTACTTTTCTTCCACTTTACAACTATGTTTGACTTTGAGTTGCTCTATCACTTAAAATACCCAAAAATGTGTAAACATGATGTAAAACAGTCCCATGGGTGTGGATACTTTTACAAGGCACTGCGTGTTGAGCAGGCAGTGGCGGCTCCGGCTCCAGCCACAGCACAGGTTCATGTGGAAAATGAGCTACTTGCTCGGTTTTACTGTGGATTGTGAAAGAGCTCTAAAACACTTGATGCCACTTTGTAACTGAGTGAGCTGCAGACCAAAACCCAAACAGTGGTTCTGTAAAAAGTGCTAATTTCAAACAATAAAAGTTTGTTGCTCTCTTGTGCAGAGGGAAGGATTCCAGTTCAAAACAACAATTATGGCATTTTCCATGGGAGCTCTGCACACTGCGGCCTCAGCGAGGATTAAGCAGTCATGCTACTTCACGGCGCCTCCTCAGGAACCGCCACAATCATTAAATAAATGCAGCCACATATTTTGGAGGTAGGGCGACATGCAGCCTCTGAGGCTTCTGGCAGGCTGCGCTCCAGCAGCCGTTCGGCCTCATTTGACAGCCTCACCCTCGCCGTTTCTGAGCCGATCTATTTTATTGATCTGTGTCCTGTGTGCTGTACTTGGATCAATGCCCATCCCTTTTTTTCACTTCTTACTGCAATCTGTGCCAAAAGCAGATTCTCTGTCAGCGTGATCGATGGCGGCAAGGACGTGCTCAGTGGGTTGGGCGTGGAGATTCAAATTCCCTCCTCTGTTGTCAGGAGGGTTATAAAAACCCAAAGGAGAGAAAGAGGGAAAGGAAGGAGGAAGACGGATGAGGTAGAGACAGGGAGAGACAGTTCTGCTTTGATCTGGGTCTGTGTGTTGATCTGGTGTCTAGCTGACCCGTGCATTCAGAGCAGATTAGCCTTGACAGTTGTTTCTGGAGTGAGAATCTCTAATCTAAAGCTGTCTGCAGATCCTCAGCATGCAACGGAGAGGTCACAGCAGGAACGCTTTTCCAGAAACTCAGAGGTTTCTGAAATAGCATTTGGCCTTCTGTCAAAACTGCGGCTGAAAGATTCATGAAGCAGATTAAGGTGTTTGCGTTCAGTTGTGATATTTATCTTGACATTCCTTCTGAATTATTCATGTGTGAGAGCCAAGAATGGACTCCTGTCTCAACAAATCGTACATCCCTGCAGTGAGAGGCTCCGTATACATCAGAGACAGACACCAGCACATGAGCCAAAGCTGCACGGCCTCCAACAGAAGGCCACTGCTTGGGCACATCTCGGTGTGTATCCACCTAACAAACACCCCGGCTCTCCAGGAGATCCACTGTGTGTTGTCATGGCAGTCCTCCAAACACAGTAGGGATGTATTTAGGATCTTTGTATTTCCTGTGTTTACCAAATGACTTGAGGAATCCTGCAGGGAGGCACAAGATGCTGGTCTCCACAACAGTGGCACTGAAAGGCGTAGATCCTCCTCCGTAGTGGAAAAACAGCAGACAAGAAAAGATAATCTGACAACAACAGTGTGCAAGGACCAAGCTTTTATAATGCTTTAAATTGCAGCCCTCAGAAGTCTAGTAGGAGTCCCTGAATTATTACTTCTTAGCTCATCCATCTCATTACAAAGCAGAGCTCAATATTTGGTACTTTCTGAAGCAGAGGATAAACTCACAACTGGACCATGATTGGATTACTCAACTGGGAAAACCTGGATGTATTTATAGAAGGATCTAAGCAAGATTTAGAAACAGCAGTCTAACCTATTTTAGTCTGACAACACCCAGTAATGTATTCAGCTGCCATCTGGCTCGGTAGTTTAATTCCTGTTAGTACCAGCTCTACTCTGGTTCTGGTGACAGAGCGACTCTCCAGGGAACTGTAGAGGAGTTTCTGAGGGGATTATGGGAGTTCAGATGTCCAGTCCACATGTGTTTCCTGTCTATGACTGTTTCCATCAACATATTTTGTGGATGGTGCTGCAGCCAAGTTGTTTTTAAAAGCTGCAGACGTATTCTCTGCACAAAGACGAGCTTGTTTCCAGGCTGCAGGTTGGGCTGTGCCATCGTCTGAGGCCTTGCTAATGGTGTTTATGGAGAGGATGTAAAGGTGATCATTAAACACCACCTCTGCTTAGTCCACTTTAATCTAACTCTGCTTTGTTTGCCTTGCAAGTCCAGTTTGTTTGGGGAGGTGTGAATGTGCAGACTGCTCCAAAAGCAGGAGTGGTGTCTGGTGCATGGCATTCTGGGTAAATACAACCAAAACAAACGTGGATGTCTAACGCTAGCAAGAGAAAGGATGCGTGCTTTTATGACACTGACAAGTTTACATTTTGTAAAGAAGGAAGTTGTGCTCAGTGTTTTGTTTTTTTTTTTTTTCAGATAGGTGCAGCGCCACCACAGGTGAGGAGGGGAACAGCTTTCTCAAAGGATTTGGTTTGACACGGTGCAGTCAATCTAACAGATGCTGCAATTTTGGTCCCTAATCACACTGAGTCTACTGGACCGTCTGGTGTGAAAACAACATGTTGCACACATCATTTCTTTCCATGCTTGTTTCTTCAGCAGCAGATTATGTTTGGATTTTACCGTTTAAATGGACCAGAGATTTCCAACATGCACTTTTATCAACCCTGCTTAGTTCTACTCCACACTTCCTCAGTTTCTTCAATGCTGGCTTTATTTTTAGGAGCACACATTTGCATTGGACACGTCTGGCTCAACTGGTGATTAATGAACAGCCAGAAGCAGTTCAGAATCTCTTTGCAGCGAAGTGATTGAAATGTTTGCTGAAAGAAGTTTTCATTGTCATTCTACCAGAACAGTTTCAGTTAAAGTTTCAGTAACAATAAGTAGACTCCAAACTTTAATGCTTGAATTGGTAGGAGAGAAAAGGCTCCTTCCTGGCAAACAACTGGTTGGGATCTAGGTAGCTTGTAATGGTTGCCATGGAGACTCGGTGACCCCAAGATGACACTCTTTGCTGCAGCTCAGTAAAAGTGAGATTTTAAACCTTCCTCACCATCCTCCTTAATGTGTTTGGTGTTTAGATAAACTTGTCCTTGTTCAGCTCAGTTCCACCTCCAGCTGCAGATTTATTTAAATTTAGATGAGTAACTATTTTTTATAGTCTTTTCCTGACTTATAATAATCAACACTCCCTGACTTGACTGTCATGTTTGCTTGTTTTTTTCATTTTAGGCGTGGCTGAGACAAGCAGGCCTCTGTGACACATTATTACTACACAAAGGAAAACAAGATGTGGTTTGTTTTTAATTAAGATGTGGATACATTACAGACTAATCTTTTTAAGGATTTTATAACATCTTTAACAGTCGTGTCAGTAAACATGGAGGGTTCTGTGAAGGGAAACCTTGTAGAAGGAAAAACAAAACAAGCCAGTCCAGGAAAACACTTAATATTCTGTCATTTCTCTGTGATCTTACTCTTAAAAATAGTTTTCCTGCTATTTGATACTTCAGTATTACCATGCAGTGTCCCATTGCAAATTATATGCTGCATTTGTTTGCAATGCAAAGTTGCAATGGGCAATATTAAACACGGCTGCATTCAGAGAAACATTCAGAGAAACATCATCAGCTGCTTTTTCAGCTTTAATCTGGTCTGGATGCAGAAGGTCAAACCATTAAAGAAATGTTGTTTTTTCTCATCTGTTCTGTTGCTTACCAGACAATAACCTCACAAAGCTCTTAATTCAAGACTAGGAAACCTAATTTTAACTTTCGCTGCACATTTGCAATATTTAAACCCAACAAGATGAGTTTGAGATGAAGCATAAATTTCTGATTGACCTGCTTCAGTGGAAAGAAAGTGAAAGTGACCTTTTCACATATGGAGGATTTTACAAAGACATTAGTTATGCTTTATTACTGTAAATCCACCATGCAGGTGTGGTAGGAGAAAACACCCCAGACCACAGAAGAAAGGATGTTTTTCTCTGTTAGGTTATGATGTCAGTTAGCGTAGACAGATTGTACCATGGAAAAGTTGTAAACACATTAATTAAGCATCTGATCTGTGGCCAACATACTAATTTTGGCATTTGCCCTAAAGGGATAGTTCCTAGTTTCAAAGTGTGTCTATGCTGAGAGATTATGAGGACTTACAATCTTACTCTATTCATTTTAAACCAAGATTATTTGAACATGGCGGTTGAGGCTTACGCTCATCTAACATGGGCAGAGACTAAAGCAGGCTTCTGGTGTTTCAACTCAAACTGTAATGGCACGTTGTGTCTTTTAATGAACATTAAAACCATGATTTTAATTGATTGACATCACTGTTTTCCATTCAATGATGATTTCCCCCATAAAACTGCCGCTGAACTGGAGGGATCCTTCACTGATACACTGCTGCATCCCGGGTGCATAAAGGAGCGTTAACGCAGACCTTTCCTGTAAATAATCTGTTATTGTTTTTTATGCACAAATATACAGACTAATTAGAAAAAGTGGGAGAATACAAAACTTAATAAAAAGCATTCACTTAAACTCTGTTTTTCATCAGGAAGCAACTTTGGATCATTATCCTTCAGCAAAACCCAAATGCACTTAAACTTAAGGTCACAAACTGATGACAAACAATATTCTACTTAGTAGAATATTGATCAATTACTTTTTGTAATTGAAAAAGTAAAATAAAACACAATTAAGCTATATAAAAATGAGACCTATGTCAGATTAAAGCGATATCAGAGAAAGAAAGCTCAAAGAGTCACCAGACTTTTACTAGACCACACATTCCCAGCTCTCTGACACATCTATGAAGCTTTGCTGACACTGAAGCGCCCTCAGCGCTCCATCCTTCATGTCTGGATGACTCCACGGCCTAACGAGAGCCTTTACTTCCAACCCAATGCTTCTTCATCACTGTGCAGGATTTATCTCCCTGTCTTGTTGTTTGGCTCTTCAGTCCTTGTCCTCCCAGCTTTGTTGCTAAGTAAGTTCTGAAAATCAAATGTTGTGTGAACTGAGAGGAAGCTTAGCGCCTTTACTTGCTTATACACACGAGGTAAAGAATTTATCGGGCCGCTGGTAGAGAGAGCCATCAATCCTGTGCTCACTTAATCTTCCTTTACATCAAATTGTGTCTCTCAGTCATGGTAAAATGAATGACGAGTGATGAGTTTATGGTGTGACTCCTGAAAGGTCTTTCCTGCTGCTACCTTTACATATGGGAGAGGTTGAAGGCCTAAAGTAAAAGTCTCTTTGTATCTAACATTTGATATATTAATTATTTTTTTTAGTTTCAAAATGAAATTTATGATCTGAAACTTTAAGTTGTATGAAAACTTACAGTAGAATACTGGGGGCCAAAATACACCAGATGCATTTTGGGAATGTTATGAGTTTTACTGCCATAATTTTAGTTTATGTGTTTTATCTTCCATTATGTATGTTTTTGTGTCATTAGGACATTTACTGCAGATGTTTCTAGGTAGGAACTGTTATAGGGGATGTTGGTGCATCACCTGAAAGAGATGCAAGTTTCTTATCTCTATCCCCTGTGACTGCTGGGGGTCCACTGGACACAAAAAGTTATGATTGCAACCTGACAAAATGTGGAAAGGTTTAAGGTTTCTGCAGAGCTATTAGCTGGTTGTTTCCACCTCCATAAATATTGATTTTCACTATAAAAGACATCTAGTTGCTATGACATTGTTTTTCTTCTGATTACAGGGTGAACAGTTTAATTATTCTCATCATATCCTAAAGAGCAGGTTCACATCATATAATTAAGTCATTAAGTTGTCAAAACAAAAATGTTTACAACTGATTCAGAAACAGAACTGAAAAGCTGAATAATAGCGTCTGGGTACGGATCAACGTTTTCATCCCAGCACAAAGCAGAGAGTGGCAAAACGAGTTCCTCTTTCCACACAAACACAACACGTCTGAATGAGTCCTGATGTTGAGGCTCTAACTCATGGTGTGAGAAACTTTTCCTCTAACACCCTTTCACCAAATGCCACTTGACAAACAAGCCCAGCCCACCCTTCAAAAGACCCTGATTACTCCACTCGTTCTCTTTATACAGGCCAGGAGGCAAGAAGATGCTAAACACAAGCAAATAAAGAATTATATGGACCCCTTGAATGTTTGGTACCTCATGCAGTTTGAAATCCTGCAGGAAAGAAAATCTCCAAGGTCTCCACAGCTTTCAGCGTGTCAGCTGCTTTATTTATGATTTGCTTTTTGCACAGAAATGCTGACTTTAAGTGCTTCAAATGTTATCAGTCAACAGAAAACAACTGGAGTGGAGACTAACAACCAGGGGAAGCATGCTGACATATGTTCTGCAGCACAAAAGGTCACAACCCCTGATAGGATAAAGACACTGTGAGCCCTTTCTTCAAATCCTAAGTAAGTGGACAGAATTGCTTCACCGGCATTTTAACTTTCTCTGCTTCAGGCTCTTTTCCTGTTATCGTTGTTCCGTTGTGGCTATCAACAAAGATGTGCGTGTGTGTGTGAGTGTATGTAGCTTGTCTGCAGCTCCACGCTCCCCTGCCCCTTGTTTTCTGCCGTCTGAACAGGCCTGAACAACACACCCAACATTGCTAATGCTCTGTGTAAAGGGACAGGAAAGTGGATGAGTCACAGACCTGAGAAAGACCAAGACAACCATGATGCATGACTGCGAAAGGACAATTCAGTGCAAACAGCAGCCAAGTAGCATATATCACCCATGACAGCTGCGTGATTAATATTTTGTGTTTGCGTGTGGAGCTCCAGGTCAACCTGCGAGAAATTTAAAAAATAACATGAAACTTTTCTGTTTTAACACATCTGTCAGTCAGAGTAAGGCTTCAGTGGCTGGAGCGTTACCTCAAGCTTTAATTCAGCATGTTGACATGTGGTGACCCAATGATCTCTGTTCGTCCACTTCAACCCCACAGGTGTCCAGAGTGCCATCCCAGGAACATCAAAAGACATCTTTATGGTGGTTTATGGTCTACTTACTTTGGCCTCTCCACTGCCCAGAGATGTCTCTGTAAAAGCCAAATGAAGAGTCCTCTGAGACCTGAGCTCTCTACTAAACAGAGAAAAGCTCAGCCACATCATGATCTCTGCTCTGAATGGAATCAGTTCAGCAAATGTTTTCATCCAAAATTTTTACTTTTTTATGTTTCATCACATCATAAATACAAACCTTGGTGTATTTTACTGAGATTTTATGTGACAGATCAACACAAACTAATGAATAATTGTGAAGTGAAAGAAACGCAAGGCATGGTTTTTACATGCTATCTGAACAAACATAATAAAAGGTGTGGAATGTTTTCTTGTTCTTTTGCTTTTTACCCCTAAATAAAATCCAAAGCATCCAATTACTTTTACAAGTCATTTTATTAATAGATAAAATTAATCTATATGTAATGTAATTCTTTCTGACAAAGGTTTATTAGACAGTTGTTGGCACACTTTCACTAATCTGCTAATACCAGAGCTATATTTTAGCTTAGCAGATGACCATTTTTGCTAACATTGAAAAACATGCTTAACTTCCCCAATTTTGTTTATTTTTCATCAGATAAATTTTAAATCACTCATTCATTTGGCTGTTTCATAAATGTCTAGTTGAATTAAGTTCAATATCTGAATTGAAGGCAGAAAGCTGTTTGCCTTGAAGCATGAAGCAGAAATAGTAAATATATTATATAGGTTCTTTGACCAGAATCTAAAATGAAGGCACTGTGATCATTTCATCCAGTGTTTTTTTCCCAGTAATAAATGTTCAGAGCCATCAGATATTAAACTGCACATCAACCAAATGTTTTAGCCGTTTTTAAAATAATAAAACAACCAACAATAGCTGCTGTTTTGAAAGGATCTCATTATGGTGACATGTGCAGCCAAATGGGTTTAACTAAGTGCAAGTCTGTGTTGCCTGGTTGTGTTGTTCCTTTTTGTTTAGCATCTGCAATATTGAAATGGATTTTGTTTGATTCGGTGCAGGACATTAGAATATTTACAATAATTTCCCCTCCAGTCACCAAAGGTCTGCAATTAACAGTTATTTTATCAATTAATTAGAGAATTAATTGATAAATTAGATTTTTTTTTAAATGGCAGATTCAGCAGAAATTTCATTTAACCACTTAAGTCCTTTTTCAAATAGAAAAATTAACATTTTATTACCTTTTAATGCAATAACACAGAATCCATTTAGCATATGATCATTTGTGTTGAAGGACACTAAAAATGGCTGCTAAAAAATAAATTTAACATCTTACTCTAACATCTCGATAGAAACTGTTAAATGCAAAATGTATTTAGTTTTGTACAGTTTTGGCTTAATATTTGCTCTGATTATGTTGTTCTTTCAGTAAACTCCCTTTTTCAGAATTTGTTTACTCCAGTTAATGATTAAGCAATTACTAAATTAAAGATTATTTCAATAATTGATTAATCAAAATTAACTCAATTAATCACTCTAATGATTAATTAGCAGCGTTTAGTTTCTGTGCTCTTCATCTCTGGAAACAATGTCCTGGCAACCTGGAATTTGGAGAAATTGTTGTTTCCTTTAAATCTGAATAAATAAATTGTTTACTGCAGTTTTACAGAAAAGTTCAAAGATTATATTTTCAGTTTATTTCTGTTTTTGTTAGATTTAAATTTGCATTTTAGCATTTGTTTCATATTTCATTCCGAAGCTTAAATTTTTGCTGTTGTGTATTTGTTGTAAATATTTTTTTGTTTTTCCTAGTGGGATGTGGTATGAAACATACAAACATACCATAAAAATTGACCCTGATGTATAATGAAGTTGCAATAGATTTTGTGAGGGACAGAAATGAATGTTTCTGCTTTCATCGAGCTCTGCACCAGGTGCACTCTTACTCCTTAAGGGGCGCTCTAACGAGGGAGAAACCTGCAGACCCTTGGCCCCCCTTAACATATGCATGCTCCTCTTGACTCCTAACACCAATGAATAGCCACTTACGGAGAGGAACAATGCACAATGTGACTGTTTATGGGATCCAAAATGTTTTTGAGGCCTGGGTCTTTGTGTCCATCCTGCATCTGTAAGTCCGGCCTGTCTGCACAGGAGACCCCCTCCCCCTGCTGTGCCCCCTCTTTGAGCTGTGTTCCTGGAAGACGGCAGAGATGTAATCAATGAGTCATGTGTCCTGATTACCACCAGCTCCCTATGGAGCATCTTCAAAAGGCTCCAGAGGAGATGGAAAGAGGGAGAAGCATTGCCCTCTATGGGGTAATTACCAGTTGAGGCTCTGTGGCTTTCTACCCCTTTCAGTGGACGGTCAAGCTTAAAGACAGACCAGTTAACAATTCATCCAGTCCTGTTGGCACAGCAGGACGCACTACTAAGCACTGCTCCCTGAACTAGTAGCGCCTGCCATGTAAAATTACATAAATCCCTCCTCTTGCATGCACACTGGTGAGGACACTGAGGACAGAAATGACTAGAGACAGGCGGGGTGACGTTCAGATCTGCTGCAGCTGAGTACACGACTGTCTGTCGCAAAGAAAACAAGCCGAGTGTTTGGGAGTTAAAAAGGCCATAAAACTAGACAAACACACTTGAGCACTGTCTGGCTGCCTACGGGGCCTTTGTTTTTCTCCACTTCCTCCACCTCAAGCTTGTCTAACTACACGCACAATCAGTGTTTACTAAAATCCCAGCCCAAAGTCGCACAGTAGCTCATTCTCTAACTGGGTTTAGCTTAGATGCAGTTTAATTCTGATCATCAGGATGATGGATTGGATTTTCTTGCTTTTCCCTTCTGTTTAGATATGATATGATCGCTGCATCATCTTTGGCTGTAAATTATGCTTAATTGGCATGTTTGGAGTGATGACTGCATAAAAAAGTAATGGCATGGAGACAGAGGGGCTAACGATGTCTTAAGGTTAAGGCTCCTGTAAATCCTGTCTGCGCAATGCCAAGCAGAGGCAGAGAAGGGCAATCAGAGACAAAACAGTCATTAGCATTAGCTTTCTGCGATGAGGAGAAAGAGGTTGTGAAGACGAGTGTTTGCACATGTGCAGTGAAATGGGGTTAATCGCAAAATTACTGTACAGGTCCTGGAGGTCTCACAACAAAAACCTCTTTAACTTTGATCATGTTTCCTGTGCTCATAGTTCAGCAGTATAGCAGAGATTATACATATTCAGCATAATCTCTACCAAAAAGACAATAATCTAATAAACAGAATGTGAAATGACATGAATGTTATTATCTTTACCACCTGATCATTTTAAGTTTCAGGTCTGTCATTTTATCACTTGTAAAACATGGTTTATTCTTTAAAAAGTGTTTGCATAAACAGGTACAGCTCAAAAAACCAGAATAACTTCAATATTTGTTGATGCTAAATTTGGGGTTTTATTCTCTGTAAGACAATATCAACAAAATTACAAGAAATGCAGGACTAAAATATTTACCTCCATGTGTAGTTATTCAATATAATATTTTAGCTTCATCTTCTGAAAGGAGTGACAAAAAATATTGAATTATTTCACCATGTTAAATTTTTTGAGGTTCCTCTAGCTATTCAGAGAATGAGCATCTTTATCCAACACTGCCCTCTTGTGGACAGAATGTGCATAGCATCATGTGACCGCTTGCGAAATTAGGGATGTAGTAACTAGTAATATCTACTCAACAACATTTACTTGAGTAACTTTTTTAAATATACAAGAATGATTTAACCAGAAGTGCACCAGATACAGAAACAAACCTACAAAATTTATGTCAAAGTGAGACCTCTTGTTCATAAACAACTTCACTTTTCTGCTATTTTCTTGTGTGTTTCTTCTCCATGAATTTCTTATTTTGTTATAATTTTTTACTTACTTTTTGATTTTATTTTTTTAAAATAGCAAAATTACACCTGGCTTTATAATTTCAGATTGCACACTTTTCCCAAATTAAATCAGATTTTATGCTGACAGTTACTCTGTACTTAAATTGTTGTAACAACTTCTCTTTACACTACATGAGCCAAACTGAGGCATTTTTAGCAACTCCATCCACTTCTGGTACTGTTTGATGTTTCACCTTTACAACTTATTGTATTATAAGTTGTTCCACCTGTACAGATGTGAAAAAGCCTCAGACTCATCTTTTAGAAACTAAAACTGGAAAACAGAAGTAAGTTACAATAAGTAACTTGCTTCTTGAGTTCAAGTTTTTATCTACTACCACTTCTGCATAGTTTTCTTCCACTTCACAAAAAAAAAAAAAAACGTTTTGAGGTGTCTGCTATTTGATTGGTCTATATCTTCTGTTCTTACCACTGAGGAATTTGAATATGTAATAATTCGGTTTTGTTTTGTTGTTTGTGTTTTTAACTTGTCAATGGAAAGGTTTATCATAAAAAATGATTAGTAATCAATATGGTTGTACAATTATGAGCTTTCACAACTTTTAGGTCAACTGCAAAATCTTGTCCTATTTTAATATCTAAAAGTAACATAAGGAAGGACAATCTTTCCTCTCTGTCTATTTTTAATCCCTTTTTTGTATGGGAAATTTTATCTTGTTGATTTCTTGTAGCTTTCTGTTTGCTGTAATGTTATTGGAAAGTAAAATGTGTATTTCGATTGTAACAAAAAAGCATTTGCATAATTACTTAGCATTTCCAAAAATACTAAAGCTGTTTCTTATTGCAAAAAAGTAAATAAATAAATAAATAGGAAAAAAAAGGGAAAAGAATGTCACCAAAACCGGTTTAAGAATTGGGATTTCCCGGCTGCTCCTGAAGGCAGCATCACACCCTAATTTTTCCCTAACATCCGGGACCTTTTTCAGCTCGCCAGTGAAAACTGAAGGAGAGCAGAGGAAAGAAAGGCGGACTGATGACAGCTGTCAGAGTGGACAAAAACACTCCCATTCTGTGAAGTAAACCCGAATGGCTCTGCCCAAACACACCGAGCGATAGAGGACAGAAACCCTGGGAGAATAACTGCCTTGCTTAAAGGTGTCGCGAAGGTAAAATTATACATTTTCGACTTGGAAAAAAATGAGTCCCAGTTTGCCCTGTGTGTCTCTCAGGAGAGTCGCGGTTAGCCTCGCTGCTAACTTTGTGAACCACCCAGCTATTTATTTCTGTAGCTGGGCTTTAGCCGAAGTGTTTCTATTGCTGGATTGTCGTTGTTATCGGAGGGATTCTCGGTCAGTAAAGCGTTGGGTTTCTTAGACACACAGGAAGAGTTTAAATTGGAAAGTTTATGGTTAATTCCAGGGGTAAGGAATGCTAGTTAGCCGTTCCAGTTAGCTCTTCGGAGCTGTGGCCAAGCACGTTAAGACCAACAGGCGTTAATTGTTATCTCTTTAACCAAGGAGTAAATCAAGCTAAGGTTATTACTGAGTATTATTTACAAGCATAAGTATGTGTGGAAAGAGTAATGTTGTGTTAGCCAGTGTGTTTCTTAACGGTTCAATTGAACCCAGCTGATTATCGTTCAATAAGGTATATTTCAGCACTTTTCCGATCATAAACAGTCATTTGAAACTGTTACAAATTATATATTGGAGTGGTTTTAATTCATTCTTCTTCTGGTTGCCCGCTAAGTTTTCGACTTGTAGCTTTGAGTTTTCGATCCAAAGGAATTAGATCATGAAATATTTTAACGGAGAGCGCATAGCTTACTCTGGGTCCATTGACTCATGAGGTATTTTGTCTGCAGCAGGCAGCCTCAGTCATTGTGATGTACAGATGAATGCATTAGATTATCCTCCAATAATTCATTTCTTAAAGGGCAACATGAGTAACTACAGGTGGGTGTCAATAAATTGGAATACAATCGAAAAGTTAATGTATTTCGGTCATTTCAATGCAAAAAACGAAATTCGTATATATTTATTACATGTAGCTTGTTTTTGTTTATTTTTGAGGATAATAATGCAGAAATATTACTGTATGTCCTTCAGAATAATGTCGAAGTCGACTAATTTGTTTTCCAGCTTTGCTACAGAAGCTGCCAATAAAAAGTGCTCTGTCCAAGCATATTTATGGAAGGTTGAGTGGAAGGAAAACATGTGGTAGAAAAAGGTGTACAAGCAGCATTGATAACTGCACCTTAGAGATTTTGAACAAACCCATTCAAGAGTTGATGGCAGTTTCACAATAAGGTGGACTACAGCTGGAGTCAGTTTTTTATGCATGGATGTATCAATAATATGGGACAGCCACTCTGGAACCAGCAAAACACACTGATTTTGATAACGCTGAATAAAGCAAAAACTCGTTATTGTTATGTTGGATTTTATTTAATTTGCCTCATGGTGTCAGAAGCAGCATGCCTGAGATGGGGAGAACTGGACTGGTCTGTTGCAGAGATGAAAGTCAATTTTGCATTTCATTTATAAATTAAGGTCCCAGAGTCACTAGAGACTTTTGAGATATTATGGCAAAAAAAAAAAATATCACTTTTGATTAAATAAATTGCACTCTAAATCCAACCATTCCCAAAATATTCAGTAATAACCTCTAAATATTATTTCTGGGCTGCTAGCAACAGGTTGAATATCTTATTGCTATGCAAAGTATGAATTCAGGACAATCAACTAAACACGTCATTCTAAACAATCCTCCAATACTCTCAACACTTATTCTGGTATTATGAAGAATATAAACAGAGTATTGGGATGTGGCCTCACTTCCATCATGTTTAAATTTGGATTCTGTATTGACCCGTGTGGGCAGAACTCCCAGGTCTGGGCCCGGAAAGGTCTGTTTAATGGAGGTTTGTCTGTAAACAATCTGCTGCACTAAGCGTCTCAAATGAATAATTTACCAGTTGTTTGAATGTAATGTTTCCATGAAGCTGCTGATGTCTCATTAAAGGAGGTTTATGTAAGCCACAGTCGTTGATCAGAAACCCTAATGGGACCCGTACGTTAGTGAGGGTTGTATGGTTTGTTGCATATACAGTTAAATGTAGGAATAAAATCCACCAGCAGCCATAACATCATGACCGCCCACATTAAGGACAAGCACTGTAGCTCATCCTGTTCTATTGTGGTGTTCAGGTCTGAAAGCCCACATTCTGGCATTCCTGTGTTTGCTACATGACTCCTACCTAAACATCCAGGAAACTGGTGACGCCTCCAACAAAAGACAGATTTAGACCTGAATTCAAAGCCTTCGGCTGAATTTTTGTCATCTGCTCCTGTGTAATAGTCCTTCCATGTTTTTGTGATCATGCAGAAACAGTTACACATAGGCTACCATTTAAAATATGTCACCAAACATACAATAAAAAGTAATCCTCAAGAGAACACTTGTTTGAAGATGCACAGTAAAGACAGACAGTTTTCATTGGCTAATTTTATCTTGATTGGTTTTAATTTAATCACTTTGTCAAATGTTGGAAAGTCTGATTAGTTTTTTCTCTCTATTCATTAAATCATCAAAAGCAGGACCTCCCTTCATTTTTGGTCTGTAAATCCATCAGCAAACACTTTTATGCACTTTTTTCAGTTTAATAACAATCAAAGGAAACTTCTTTATATTAGAGCTTTCAGCACTTTTTTCTGTTTTATGCCAGTTTAAATCACAGTATTTACAGGTATGTTGGTTAAATGATTGACAATCCAATGACGTTGGTGCAAAATGTAAATTGAAGTTTAGATGGACATGCATCAAATCACAGATTTGAGAATTAAGTTGAATCACAATTATATTGTGACATTTTGTAATTTTGACAAAATCATTGCATCAACATCGAAACAAAGTTATAACACGATAAAGCAACTGATTGACTCCCTTAGTATGTTACAATCATGTTAACATTCCTGTGTACTGTGGGCATCCAAAAAGAAAACTTACTTTAGGTTTTGGAGTTTGCAGATGAAAGTTTCCATTCAGAGAAACGGTTGTTAATAATGGTATCCACAATAAATGTTTAAGATATCAACTCTGTCGTTGTTCTTTGTTTTTGAAACAGTAAAAGTTGTTATAAAGCTGCTTTTCTCTCGTATATACGGCTTAATGTTGCCTCAGCTACCTGTAGAAATCACTGCTTACGCCAGGAAGGGCTGGTGAATTTGTTTTTAATGCTAGTTTTGTGTATTTATATTGAAGAAATCAGAATTTGCCAAAGTTAAAGATTTCTAAAAATCTGATCAGGCCAGAAACGGCATTGCAACAGTGGTTCCCAAAACGTGGCACAGGGGCCCACTGGGGGTCATAGATCAACACATTTGGGTCTCGAGATCCACTTCTGAAATCAAAGAATGTTTTAAGCTGCAACATTACCATAACAGGACAAAACTCCTCAGAGGAATCTAATCGGGACATTAGTGGTCATAATATTATGGCTGATTGCAGTGTGTTTTCTACAAACAGCTGTGATGCTTGAACTTTACCTCCAACATGCTGGTGTACGGTCTCCCTGTTTCCATTGTTTACATCGTTTTCGTCTCTCTGTTTTTCTTGCAGGTGTTTTCAGCGCTGCCTTTTCTTTCCAGCTTTACATTTTGGTGAAATCTCAGCTTCTGCGCTAACATGGGGACACAAGGCACCGGTAGAAAACGAGCTCCTGTAAAAGATCGGTTCTCAGCAGAGGACGAGGCTCTGAGCAGCATCGCTCGGGAGGTGAGGTCGCCTGAGAGGAAGAGTCCTCTAATGTACCTGACGTCAATTATTCCACCCATCAGTCGATGCAAATGTGATTTAATCCAACTAAAATGTTCCTGTTTTAACTGTTTTACTCTGCCTCATTCAAAATGGAAAAGCATCGATTTGAACAGCAGCAACTTTTATTATGACTCGTTAAAGGGAAACCTTTCAGACTGAAGGTGTTGAATTAAATCAGAATCTAGAGAGAGAGAAAATGTTTTAAAGTAGCAGAACACACAAATCTGCTTTGATTTATAATTTAAGCAGGTATCAGACATGGAGCTTTTGTTATTAAATATTATGTAAAATATTTTGTCAAAACATTTGTGATTCAACAAACATTAATTTGGGAAAATGTAACAGTTTTCATGATTCCTTTAGGATAAACTTTTAAGAATATTTTATAAAACAGAAAATATTTGAGGGGAACCTTTAGGAAAAAATCAAGCTGTGATTTCTCCAGATTATCTCCACTGTGGACCTTCAGCTGACACTTCATGCCCATAAACAAACCTTTTTATGCCTAAAAAAGTGTTTTCATGAATTATGGATATAAAGTTGTAAAATCTTATGAATCATTTAACTGCGTATTATTTTTGTTGTTTGCATTTCGACCCACTTCCATTTGTTTTGATTGTGGTTTATGTTTGGACCAGTTCTGACCCCTGACTTTGATTGTTGATATTGTAAATCATATTTAGTTACAGTGAACTTAGCAGAATATTGAAAACTACTTTAAATAGTTTTCAAAGTTTATGAAACGTAAAGTTATTTCAGCATGGGTTTGAAAGCTCCGGAACCAGTCGGTCCATTTTGAGCTGCGAAGCTGGAAAAGGCGACTTGACCGCCGTCCCCTCTGTGCTGAGTCAGCATTGTTTACATTTGGCGTTTCAGCGTTGAGCTTCGTAAAACTTTCCACCCAGCACTCTGGTTTAAGAGCCAGTTTCGCCAATTTGAAGCTTTGTGTCCACATGTGGCCATTCTGGTTCTGCTGGTTAATATTTGCTGTGGTCAGAGCAGGCTGGGTCCTGGACAGCTGGTCTGAAGCTGACTGGGAAGTATTTTTGTTTGGTAGAGAAAAGCCAACTGAAGGAGAACGGGCTGCCTGGCCTGTAAAGACACGTCGGGATGATTTCCACTGCAGCTCCTTCATTCCTTTGGCTTTTTCCATAGTCAGGTTCTGCCGTTTTGTCTCATTAAAGAAAACAACCCTGGCCAGGCTTTCTGTAAAGACCAGAGTAAACCCACGGACTTCCTGGCTTTATAAAAAACATTTAAATTCAGGATAAATCTCAGGTGTTTGCCTTGTTTTGTTCGAAGTCAGTCTGGGATGTTTAAAAGCTGCAGACGGCGCTCGGCTCCGTTTGCTCTCTTTATAGTCGCGCAGGCCGATCATAGAAACATGAGTCACCCGGCCCTCCCAGTCCGCTCCTAAATCTGAATCTCTTTGTGCAGCAAAGCAAAGATTAGACCAACCGTGCAGCGAGTTCAAGGGGTCAGAGAAACGCTTATCACTTAGAAAACTAAACAGAAACAAACCCCACAGAGTGCAGCTTATGCCTGGTCGCTAGCTGACCATGCAGGCCGCATGTCTGGGCCTGGCATGCACCGCTGCTGCTGGGGATGACGGTGAATTTGAGCCTGCAGCGTCACCGGCTGCATTCTGAGGCACCTTGGGTTACTTCTTGGCTGTCAGGGTTTGAATGCCAGCAGCTTGCTAACAAACCCAGCCTTGGCTACAGCTCCACAATGATTACCTGTTGTCTGAGATTAGGATGTACGGGGCGTGCTGGTTGGCAGTGATAGCAGGTATAGGCTTCCCTCGTTGCTTGGAGGGAGTGTCTTTATGTGACGGCAGAGGATTTTATTGGCAGATCAAAAGGCCTTTGTCACAAAGGAAAGTGAAACACCTTAATCTTCAGACTGAAGATTATACACTCAGGTTTATTTAATTCCAAGAAAATCAGCCTTTCTGTTAAAGGAAAGCAGAGCCACATTTTTACATTAATGATTTCAATATAATTGGAAAAGCAAACATAAAGCAAAGCATATTATTTAAATGCTTAAAAATAGTCGGACTCAATTACAATTTATCAAGTTAATTCCAGGATGTGTTGTTAATAAATCACATTTTCATCAAACTATGTAACAACAAAATAAGCAACATTTTCAATTCAAACAGCCCAATTACTGCTAAATGATTGAACAGTGAGACATATGAGCTCAACATCAAGATATTTATTGCTTTTAATTTATTATTGATGTTATTCAACCAATAGATTCGTAGCTGGAAACTTTATTTTTAAAAAATGTGATTAATAGCCTTAAAAAAGTAAAATCTGTGTAATTAATTAATCTTAATTAACGGAGTTAAAGTCCCGACCCCATTAAAAATAGACAAAATCCGTTACTAAATGAAAACTGATAATGAAATTTGTATATACTATATGTTAAATACTTTTTTCAGTTAAGTTCTTATTTTATGAATAATTTTTTGAAGCAGTATTTGTTAAAAGTGAGATTACAAATTGAGCAGAAGAAATATTCAGACTTGATTTGCAGTCATTTCTCATGTCAGGAGAACAGAACTACTCAGCGCAACATGACCGCTACAAACCTGTAAATAAAACGGATTTCTAGCAAATCTGCAACCATTAATTATTAGAAGTAAGACAAAGTTATGATTTAGTTGGATAAGTAAATATATAAAACTCAGTATTTACAGGTGAAAGCAGGATGTTTTAGCATGAGTCTGCATTACCCTGCAGACAGTTATTTGTTGTTTATACTTTTCTCACCTCTTTCTAAACTGAAAACAGAATAATAATTGCTTTCCTTAGATTATATGAAAAATAAAATGTGGATTGTTGGTCGTCATCGGGAGCTTGTTGCTAATTGAGGAGCTGATAGCGACACGCCGGACAGGCTGCTGAGCGGTTATTAGCTGCGTGTTGGAGGCGTGCCGTGCTGCTGACGCCGTCCTGCTCAGGTTACCCTCTCAGGGCCGCGGCGTGGCCGAGGGGCGGCCGGGCCTGGCCGGGTCGGGCTATAGATAGGACAGAGACACAGAGCAGGTCGTCCTGTCAGACAGATCAACAGGTGCAGAGCGCACAGCCAGCTGTCTCTGACTCCAGGCGGCCTCCTCCTGCACTCAGTTCTTCACTTGCACTTTTTAATCTTTGCATTACCTCAGATTTTATTATGCAAAAACATGAGCATTAATTTCAGAAATTAAGGAAAATAAATGTTTCACATAATGCAAGAGATTAGATTTGAAACAGAGAAGCAACAACTATTCATTCTGCTGCAAAAAGCAATATGAGAATTCTCTATTATAGTTAAAATTAATAATGATTATTTTTGATACATCAATGAGCCAAAATCTAAAATAAGCACTTGCTAAATTATTAGGTTTTCAGACTAATCTAAAAGGGGAGAGGCTGGGTCATGTGGTATTTGTTTGGTCATGTGATGTGATGGAGATGCAGCAAAGCATTATGGGTAGTTTAACTGAAGCAGAGAACCAGTTTTAGCTGTGTGGTCGTTTTTATTTGTGTCAGACGTCTAGGAAAACAAATATGAGTTGATATTGGTTGGCAGACATAATAGCAGTATTGATTGCTGATATTGATAATATTGGTGCATTCTGACTAGCATCAATTTAGATTTAAAACTAAAGCATTTATCAATGTAGTTAAACAATCATGGTGACCTTTCCTTTATTTTTTCCATCATTTTAAACCTTTTAGATATTTAGGTTGAAGTAAGAAAAAGCCCAACCGGGGGACAGGCATTTCAAGTGACTTGGAGCTATAAATGGTGTAAATATTTAACATAAATGTTTCATCTTGGTATAGATTGATACTGGAAACTGGCTTAGGAGTGCTTATTAGGTAAGTTGACCTTGAATCATAGAGTTTTAATTAGAATTATGACATTTTTAAAGGTATATTCACACCAGAAAAGTCATTTGGTGTGCTCTTGTTGTGTTCAGACCAAAAGCGGACTTTATTTGTTTTTTTTTTTTTTTTTTTTAGTTTGGTGCAGTTTGCTTTCACGTTGTATACAAAGTCATTCAGATGTTAATCATTCCTCCTCCAAGAAATGATGGAGCGAGACAAAACATGGATGTGAAAACAAACTTACTTTGACAAAGTTCTTGTTAAGTCGTCGCGTTACCAACACTGAAGGATTAATTTTTACCATGAATACCCAGCTACGGTGGCTCGTGACGTCCAAAAGGGCGTGTATTCCATGTAGCTTATTGGATCAAGGCCGGTCTGTAGTCATACCAAATTGAGAGTGAATTGAGACCACCTTCTCTGTCTGGTTGTTTGGTCCACACCTGGGTTTGGTTGAGTGTATCCACACCTGCACAGTCTGGACGAATGTGAAAAACGAGCTCTGGGTTGGTTAAAATTTAATAATAGCAGGTGTGAACAAATCATAGCTGCGCAAACAGAAAAAATAGTTTATTTTGCCTCCTTTAATCCTGGAAATCTCAGATTTATATCTGATGTGGCACAAAAACACATTTGACAAACAAATGACATTCCCAGGTTCTGAAGTTGAACTTTGGAAGCTCCTCTCTGGTCACCAATACTGCAGCGTTTCAGAAAAACTATCGATTTTTTTTCAGTAGTTTCATCAACTTTAACCACAGCCTGCCCCTTCAGGTCCTCTGAAGCCATTTGTGATCTGAAAATCGTGGTGTTTTTGCTGTGTCC
Organism: Poecilia formosa; assembly: GCF_000485575.1. Classification (NCBI taxonomy): domain Eukaryota; kingdom Metazoa; phylum Chordata; class Actinopteri; order Cyprinodontiformes; family Poeciliidae; genus Poecilia; species Poecilia formosa. The sequence continues at coordinate 126,924 of NW_006800452.1, read as the reverse complement.
GCTGCAGGCTGTTGGTGGAACAGAAACAGCTCTACTTTTAGGCCTCTTGTGCTGGCAGTGCAGATAAGACGCTGGAATGCTGACAGTGTTTGTCTGCTGTGAGATACTGTACACATTATCTCTAGTATTTATGGACTGCCTTTTAGTTGAAGATAAAGGTCCGGGCTGCATGAACTTGGGTGCCATTCTTTGTTGATGGCATGTTTAAATAGTTTCAGCAGTATTCCCAGCATGTATTAGGTAATAAAGGAGTTGGCTACACAGAAACCTGTATGACTAAGTGGCTCCTCCCCCTGCCTGTCCAGGGGTTGTTTAAATTATAACCTTCTGCTGAGGTATTCTGTAAAATGACCTCCTGTTGGGCAGATTTTATAAGTATTACTTTTCTGCTCCCGCCTCAAGGGGTCTTTATTGGTGTTAGTCGTGTACATAAAGGCAGGATAAGTTATATTTTGTTTATAGGCAGATTAGAAACAAGTTATGTTTATAAACTGTTAGCTTCTTCCCTGCGAGGCCTTTAAATTAGCCCCCCCGAAGTTGATGGTTCACACATGTTGTTATGGATGAGAGTTACACACGACTACCTCACGGCTGGAAGGGTTCAGCAGAGAGAGCAGAGAATGCATGATGTATCCTGACATTTCCCCCAAAGTCTAAATTTGGTGCCGAGTTGCAGCATCAGGAAACGTCAGAAAATTAGTTTGACTTTTAAATGTTTTTTTTTTAAATGTCTGAAATCTATTTTTATCTTTTACCTCCAGAAATACCTGAGCATCCATTCTGATCAGATCGGTTTATTGACACTTCATTGAGTACTACATGGCATAAAACAAAACAAAATGGTGTTTCCTTGAGATCAGCAGCAGACTGGGGTGAAAAGTAGATCAAACTGAATGCAAATAGATAAAATAAAAAATCAATAAAATGGTCAAATTAAGTGTGAGACACCTTCTGAAGATGCTCAAAAGCCTAATTTAATAGTTCAAGCACCAAATGTGCATTATTGTGCATTAATGCAGAACCTAACCTCTACAATCTTCTCTATTTCTGCTGTTGGGGTTTAGCCAATCAGCGCTAAGGAGAAGGAGTACATAACTGGTTCTGCTTTGATGTTGAAATACTGATTGCATGACGACACAATCCAGTAAGAGGTGGTGAGGAATCTCTGACAATGTTCAGTGCCGTGGTCTTTTAGCCTCTCTTAAATGGAGAACAAAAGGAATTTGACTTCAGTTTCAAGTGCTCACAGCGTATAGACGTTAAGTAAGTATAAATGAGAAGAGAAGCTACCTCTCTTCTGTGGTGGCTGGTTTTTGCAGTAGGTGAAGGTAAAAGTCACCAGTTTGTGTCCAGAATGTGTGGGGTCAGCAGAGATGTTAGCTGCACTTTTCCTGACTCAGAACCTGTAGAATCCTGGATGGAGGGAAGATCCAGGCAGCTTGGGCCTGACCTGCCCTGCAAAGAACAGTTAGATCTGGAGGGACAATCATCTTATAAACCTGTTCTGATTTTACTATTCAGTAATTATAAAGTGCTCAACATGTCAGCTTTTTTCTTTAGAAAATGAATATAATCCTGTTAAACTGCAGGGCTGTATAATATTGGCTGCTCTCTCTCAAAGACACAGTGCGACATTGTAAATAATGACAAAAAAGTGTTTGTTTTTTTCTAGTAAAATATGAACTATATGTTATATAGAAAGTAATTCATGACGAGTGGGAGAAGCAGAAGAACTTCCTGTATTCTCTGGATGGATTCTGGACTACGAGTCCAGATAAGGGACAGATCTTCCCATCATGCAGGATATAAAATCCTCAGGGTGATAATCAGTCTGATAAGATCACTATGGCAACATTTCTCTAAAACAGCTTTAGTTTTATGTCTTCTTCCTCAGGTTGATTCAGTGAAACCTCATCCGCGTTTCCCAACCTCTCTCTTCTCCAACAGGAAGTCAGTGTTTTGAATACCTAAAAATACTCCTCCATTACAGTCCTGGTGTTTATCTGTGTGCTGCTCGTCCCTGTCTTTGTTTGCTGCTTGCGCCTGCGGGTCATGACCTCCAGGTTTGCCCTGAGGGCTGACAGGTGTGTTCATGTTGTGTCCCCCAGGCTGAGGCGAGGCTGGCGGCGAAGCGGGCGGCCCGCGCAGAGGCCAGGGACATCCGGATGAGGGAACTGGAACGGCAGCAGAAAGAGGTATTTACACAAAATGGGGGCAGCTTTTTCACTTTTATGGAGGTTTGGATTCCACGTCCCACAAGTTTAAAAATAAATAAATAAATAAAAATGCTGCATGTCCACAAATGAAACCAAAAGTTCTATAAATGTGGGCCAGATTTTCTTTTTCAGCGGTTTTCAGTGAGGTATGACTGTTTTTCCTGGCATCTCCTCCCTGTGTTCAGCTTTCTTACCACTCCTCCAGCAGCAGCAGCAGAAAATGGGGTCAGATCCACCAGTGGATGGTAGGAGACCAACTGAGTGCTGCTGTTTTCTTTGCCACTAACACTGTTGTGTGGGACAGAGTCCCATTTAAGCTGCACTTGACTCCCAGACTACTCTGTACCTCACAGTGGAAATATGTATTTGCTTTGGAGACATTGTGAACTGTGACTGAGTCTGTTTGGAGTGCAGGCTTCACCGTCTGGCTTTATATATGACGGTCGATTCTGCAGGAAATTGGTTTGAGTTCTAACTTTAGTTCTTTAAATTGAACTTCTTCATTCATAAACGAATGGCTTGATGTTCCAGCATATTATCAAATATCTGGTCTGTGTGCTCCAAGCTTTAACAGCTAAATCAACTCGACACTTTCTATCCACTCATTGTTATCTTTGCTGACCTTCTTTCCCGACTCCAGGCTGAAACAGAAAAAGCCAGAGCCTCTAGTAGTAGTAGATCCAGCAACCATCATCACCGGGTCTGTATCCTCCTCCACACATTTCCTCTTTATCTCCACTTACTTCCTGTCTTCCTTCATCACCCTCTGTCCTCTCTCCCTTTCCGTTTGTCCACTCTGTGTTTCCACATCGACCGGGGCAGGATGACGACCTTTTGTCAGTCCGCAGCTATAGGGTGTGTACAAACGAACGCGGATGTGTGGAAGTTGGTTTTTTGTGTAAAACACATTCACATTATTCTTTTTTAATGTATGCTCACATTTATTTTATATTCAAAGTCGACATCTTCATCCGTATACGACCTGGGCTCCATCAAGAGTCGATCCAGTTCCCGTAGGAAGGACGTCCTGGTGCGTCACTGCAACACTTTAGTACAGCTGCATGAATGTGGCCTAATTACCAGCAGAGTCCAAAGTCCTAGAAGGGGTTGGAGCATTCAGCTACGCAAATGAGCCAGACATATTTTGCTCTATAGGTGATTGTATAGGAAAATTATTCTTCAGTACCCGTTTTTTAGTGGTCTTCATTTTGTTGGAACCATTTTCAGGATCTGTTTCCAAAACTTTACATAGAAAAAATAAATCTCATGAGGTTTTATGTCATAAGGCACAAATTGGGAAACGTAGAGGGCTCACAAATGTAATGAAAAGTCTTGGTAACTTGTGCACAAAACTAATGAAAAGTTGCTAATTGTAAATCCAAGATCAGGACTTAGTTTCACTGCCAACTGTAAAGAAACAAAGTTTTAGTCATAAACTTTCTTAGTACTTTTGAAAGTTTTCAAATCATCGCACCTATGGAATCACATTCCTGCCAAAAACCCTTAAGAGCATATGAAACAGTAACAACAGTGCATGTATTAATTGAGAGAGCGCATCGCTCTGATTGGGGTTAAAGTGGTAAAAAAATGTCTCCTCCATCCACCTGGATGCTCTTAGCAGAAAAACTATGCTCCCTTTTCTAAATGGGAATATTTGTGTTTATGGCGCTATGAATACTGTGCCATGCAGTTTGTTTTTTATCATAATCTTTATTGTTGTCACAACAATACCACAAAATATTCTGCTAAAATTCTAAGTCCATATCAGCCACAGATAGAGGCTATAATATTATTTTACTGTATGGAGAGTAATCATCTTTACTGCTTTCATTACTGCTGGTATTTGGTCCAACAGCTAATCTACTGGTTTGACCTGCAACTAGAGCAAGCTGTGCTAAGCTCTAATTTCCAAGGCAAATCAAACACACCATAACTCCTTAACTGGATGTAGTGGCGATGCTTTCAGATTGTTGTTGCAATACCTTCCCTTCAGACATGTTTACACGTGCAGAAAGATCTCTGAAAACAAATATAGTTTGTTTAAACTACTGGAGTTTGGAAAACCTGCATGTGGAATAAATTTTCCCCAAAAATGCTCCAACCCGGCCTGTAATGCATATTTCTGGGGTAATCAAATCACTTTGAGCATAACAAAGGGTTCCATTCATACCATCGCTAGAAGCATTATAGGTCCATTTCAAATGCAACTTCACATTTTGGCAGCAGCGTCTTCACCTTACAGGTAGTGAAAGGCACACAGCAGAGTGGCTCCCTCCAGCTGCTGTAGATTCATCTGACATTGAAAGTTTGTTTACCGTATAAGTCATACACCATTCCCATTCGGAAAAATTCAAGTTCAGACAGGCTTGTTTTCAGAAGGGAACCGACTAACCCGAGTCTTTGAAGGCAGAATGCTGTCTGGTTGCTGAAGCTGTTCTCATTAGATTACTATAAGACATTTTGTCATTTGTTTTTGAAATCTTTTGGCTAGCTTCCCTAAGAGATCATTAGTGATCTGTTATTCAAGTTCTTAAACCATCAGATTGGTGCAGAGTGTTATTCTAGCCGTTCAGCTTTCAGAGTTTCAGGAACTGCTGATCATTCATGGAACTTCTTTAAAAATGTGGACACTGACATTAGCGTTGGGGACGTCTGTGCTGCTGCAACATGTTTAGCTTTGAGATGCTATTTTAGGTTTGAATAGCTTCTTTGCTGGCTAATCACTGTTAGCACAACTTGAACATAACAATAATGGGATGCCTTTTCTAGCATCCCATTAAATGATTTTTTAATTAACCTCTGGTGGGCCAAAAGAAGCGGCTTGTTGTCCATGGTTGTTGCTGACTGCTTGTGCTCAGATTTATGGGAGTGAATACAAAGGTACAGACGTTAGTGTAGAAAAAAAAGTGATTATTTGTGTTTAAAATTGTTAATGCTTTAAATTCTATTTAATTAATTAATTAATTAAAATGATTGCGTAAAAGTCCCAGCTCTGCAATAAAACACATTTATTCTTCCAGTTATCTTACGTAAAACATTTTAGTTGTTTTCATTTCGATAGTTTTGAGAGATGCTGCTCCTGTTTTACAAGTTGTGAGATGTAGGTGCTGCTTCTTTAGTTTTCACATTATGACTGCAGTAACAGGTGGGGGAGGGGGAGAGCTGCATCATTCTCTGATCTATACAGACTGAGAAAACCTGGTTCACTCCCATGCTTCATTAAAAAGACTAATTGTGGTTTTGAAACCAACAGCATGCAGTGACCTCTGTCCCTTCAGTGTCGTGTGTGTGGTGTTAAAGCAGCGTGTGTGTGCGTGCGTGTGTGTGTGTGTGTGTGTGTGTGAGTGACCATCTTCTCAGACCTTCTCTCTCTTTAGTCTGACGGCCTTTCCTCCAGCTCCCTGCTGAAGAGTTCCCGTTCCACCGTATGTCCTTTGACTTCATCCAACATGTCTTTCTGTAATTTTTATGGTTTTATAAATGTTCCTCTGTTTCCTCACTGTCCTGCTTGTTTTTCCTTCTTCCTGCCTTTCCTGTGGCTCAACAGAGTTCTGTGTACAATGACCTGCGTGGCCAAAAAAGGGCTTCCTCCTCCAAGAAAGGGCTGCTGGTTAGTTTATCACAGCTCCAGCTCTGAGCATCGGCGCCGCCATGCTGGTCCAGATTCGTAGAAGCTTACAGTGATTTTCTATATCAGGCTCTTTGCCTTTTATAGACCTGACTAATCACTGCTTTGTGCATCTAATAAATGCCATAGTCTGACCCTGGAGGTTAGCATCTGCAGCGCTGCAGCTTGTTTGAGTCGTATTCTGTTGTTGCTCTCTTAGACTGGACTGTACCACGATCAGAGGAACTACAGCAGCCTTACGAAGACCAAACCACCAGCCCTGTCCTCCACCTCCACCTATCAGCCCCGGGTTGGTCTCCATCTCTGTGTCATTCGGCTAAAGTGGGCCTTGGTCGAGCTGTACATCCATTAAGGCATTAGATGTTTACCTACCTAACTTGGTCATTACAGTAGGACCACAGCCGCCAACAAATGGCTAAAATTTGCTTGAGACCTCCTTTAAAAACACAAATAATTGATTATTTTATTAACTTAAACCCCAAATATATTAGTACCCATTAATGGACACCATGGAAAATATCTTGGTGCTACAGCAGATGCTAACATCTACCGTCTTCCTTATATCCAGTCAGTTCCAAGAAAGATAAATGGAGCTCCTGGATTGGCTGCCTTTAAAACATCAGCCAGTAGCAGGTCAAGTAGATCGTTTCAACTTCCCAAGATGAATTTTCTTTTGGTTACTTTAAATCTACTCTACAAAAAATCTGCAAAAGGCAAATTTTCCCAAATAATTTGGAGCTGCAAAAAAAAAAGCTGCAAAAACTGGGCTACAAACAGGCTGTGGTTGACTGTGTAGCTGCAGTTATGAATATTGTTTCAATGCGCTGACATTTTTTTAAAGTTTGGGAAAGTAGGTTTTATTGCCAAAACGGAAACTGAGTTTGGAAAATGTTTGAGTTTCCAGGTTCTAGTCTGTTATTTAACATAGAAATCTGAATTTTATCAGGTGCTAAAATTTGATCTTCTACATAAAAACTCGAGTTTTTATTCAACTCAATGATCCATTTGTTTTTTTCTTAATTTGACATCCTAAAATAACAATTTCACTTAACTTTTTTTTAACTTTAGTCTCTCTGGTTACAGTCCAAAGAATTGACACTACAGCTTTTTTATTTATTTGCAGCAAAACATTAAAAGTAATGATAGTTTAATGTAACAAGTACTGTTCTAATTTTTTTCCTCTATTTGTCTCAACCTTTAAAAATAAAGCTGGTTTTGTCCAGAGAGACTTGGCGCCGTAACGAAGCTGCTACTTTTGTTACTTCACAGTTTGTAGAACATGCCGATAATAAAATCTAACTAGGTGATTGTTATGGATTTAAATCTTCAGATTTTATTTAAACTGCTGGAAAATGTAGAAACTAGTCTGGAATTGAATCCACTGAAACGTTTGAATTCTGGACGTTTTGCCCGTCCTGCGTAGAGACTGTCCTGATTTGGCTGGGACAGTCTCTCAACACTCTGAAGTTTAACGGCCTAAAAGTGACTCGCTCAGCAGAATCATCGTCCTGTTTCCACTTCACTTCTCTCACCACCACAGCATCCCTCCTTCCTCTGCTCTGACTTCTTTCCCATCACCCCTTCCTCCCACACAGGCCTCCACCTCCTCCTCCTCCTCCACCGTCGGTTCGGGTCTGTCTCGCAGCTACAGCATGGTCAGTTCGTGTCGGTGTGTCCGTGAGATATTGGATGAGTGGATTTATGTCTCCGATTGTTGAGAAATCCGTTCGTTAGTTTCTGAGAAGTTGAGTGTTTTGTTGCAGATCAGTAAAACAAATAGTCAACTTGTAGCGATTTAGGAAATTATTTTCCTTTTAAACTTTTTCACATTTTACTGGGATTTTAACACCAAGTTGTGCATAATTGTGCAAATTTTTGTACAAGAAAAATTAAGTGTGGTATTTGTATTTAACCCCCTTTACTCAGATGCTCATAATTAAAAACCAGTTGAGATATTGGATTTTACTTCCTTGAAGTAATTGGTAATCAGATTAATTTAATCTCAGTTTAATTCTACCTAGTCTCTGCAGTGAAGCATGGTAGTAGCAGCATCATGCTGTGGTTGTGCTCTTCTTCAGCAGGGACAGGGAAGCTAGCTAGTTAAAATGGATGAAAGGAAATTGTTAGAATGGCCTAGTCAAAGTCCAAGACTTCTTCACAGATTTTATCTGTACAGTTTTCCTCAGTTTGAGCCTTGAAAATTGAGTAACAATGTTTAGATCTGTAAAATTCATGTGGACATAATCCGAAATTAGTTTAAAATGCATCTTACTTGACTCTCCATATATGTTTATTTAAATAGATGGAGGGAATAACTCCAGGTTATTTTATGGAGTTGTCAGGTTACCAGTAGGGTTCTCCAGTATTTTGGGGATCAGAGGCTGAATAGTTTAGAAACTCCTACCCTGACGGACTTAAAGCTATAACTTTGATTCTTTAAAGTACTGACTTAATGAGCCTGGATAACGATCCAAGTCTCACTTTTCAGACTTTATTTAGAAGATATTTTTTAAACCCTTGCATGGTTGGTGGTTGTAATGTGCTGAAATGACGAGGAAGCAGTGTGAATACCTGAGCCAGGGTGTGAACGGGTTTCTGTGCTGCATGGCCTACAGAGAGTGATTCTACTCCACCCAGTTGAGTGTTGCGTCAACCATCAACATTCCCTCCTGCTTTGTTGCTGAGTCCTGTATTGTCTCCCACGTGTTTCCCTCAGGCCTCTATTTACGATGACGCTGGTCTTTACGGCTCGGGCTACGGTTCAAGAGCTGTAAGTCCTCTCAATGTTTATGGAAGCAGGTTTTTGTTTTTTCTGCCATCGTTGTCCCATGTCTCATTCCTCACTTTGTTCCCAGCCCTCTGAACTGAGCTGGTGCTCCTCTGGGGCCAGCTCCACACGCAGCAGCCCTGCGGTGAGCACGCTAAACCCACCGCCACCCTGCATGACCACTCCAACACACCGCTAATGAGCTGACGCATTTCCTGTTAGGGACTAGGATCCATACTCATACTGCAGTTTATTACAGAAAGTTTCATGCAACAGACCTACTTTTAGTTTTTTTTCTTACCATCTGTGTGTGTGCGTGCGTGCGTGCGTGCGTGCGTGTGTGTGTTGTATGTGTGGGCATTCGTAGCACTCCTCCTCAGATGATGACACTGTCAGCAGCGTTTCCCAGGAACGCTACAGCCGAGGCCGGAGGGACAGCACGGTGAGCTGCTGCAGCTGGACTCCACCGAACCGCCTCTTTCACTGCGGTTCCAATCAGAGATGCACCAATAAACTGGCAGAAGATCTGATTTATCTCTCTGTCAGAACATCAAATACTGACAAAATTAGATTATTTTCATTTTTTCAAAATTTATGAAATGCAAGAAAACCAAAACTGCAACTATCTTTGGTTGACAAACAACAAGAAAAAGCATTTTTAAACAGAAAGAAGTTTGATAAAACTTTGGGTTCTTTTCTTTGAATGGCCCGATATCTGGCATAGACGATGGATGCGTTGAAGCCTAAATGGGAAAAATCTTGGAATTCAAAACCTTCAGCTCAAACAAACCAGAAGTACATTTTTCTTTTTATTATGTTATATTGTCCTTAGGATAAAACCCCCCGGATATTATCAAAAAACTAATTTACAAATGAGATTGAATTAGCCTGTGGTTAGCACACTTCCGCTAATAGCAGAGCTAATTTTTCATTTAACACTTCTGTATTTTTTGCTAACCTTGACGATGTTTAGCTTTAGTTTTACATAGGTTTTAATATCCAGTGGGTACATTTTGAATCATATGTTTGCTGCTTTTTACGTCATACATTTTTTTAGAAGTTGGCTTCTGCCTTATGTATGTTTAGTCATGTACAATGATTGAAAATGTATTTAAATATGAATAATCATGGTTTTAAAAAGCCTTAAATCAGAACCACTCTGATTGGTGCATCTCTAGTTTGGATATTTTCAGGTTTTGTAGCTTTTTCTTTCATTCAGCTTCTTTTTAAATCCTGAGTTTACAGCTGTTTCCCGTCGGTTCTCTTTTCTCTTACGTTTTCTGCCACTGTTCTCCTCTTCCTCTGTGTGAGTAGTCGTCTGACTTCTCTGACATTAGCGAGTCGGCTGCTGATTACTTCAGCCGCTCCAACCGAAGGGGCAGCATTGTGTCTGACCTTGACGAGTTGAGCATTCCAGATCTGGACGCTGTAAGTGTCTAAACCGAGATCGCATGTGTGCGCCTGGAAATGCAGTGCAGTACTGAGTAAACCCGAGTTCTGGTTGTAAATTATAACATCTAGTGTTCAAGACTCAACTGAAAACATGAACTAATAATGTTCAAGGTGAAAGAGGTTGTGTGGACTGCATCAGTGTGCAGAAGCATGCACTCAGATAGCAAACATTTTGCTCGTTTTGTTTGTGAACATGCAGCACTTTTCCCAGACTGATGGTTCTGTTTGAACTAACTCCTGATTCACAGGTGACCCGACGACCCCAAGCATGACTGCACTTATGGTCTCCAACTCATTTAACAATCTGACTTCTCTCTCCTGCAGCTGGATGAAAAATGTGACAAGCAGTATACAGATTATAGTCGGGTAAGTAAGTTTAGTTCTAAAATTTATCATAATCACACACCAAGTCTGCCTCAGACTGCAGCATCTGACAAACTTCTGCTTTATGAACCTTTTTGCCATTTAAAAATTGAATCGGGAACAAAACACAGATTTCCCACAATGCATGGCGCATCAGTTATCTTGATGTCTGAGCTGTCAACAAACCATTGTCTGATGTTCACGCAGTCAGTGGAGATTATCAGCTTGTCTGTCAGGTTTTAAAACTGTGTAGGACCAGGTGACAGCGCCCCCTTCAGGAGGATTTAAAGAGGAAAGCGTTACAGTGGATAGAAAATGTCTTAATTAAAAAATTGTAAAATAAAACAAAGTGTGCTTGCACATTTTTTGAAAACAACTTTTAGTTCAGTTTTAGCAGTAAGTATTTGGAGTCAATCAGCCTCCCCCATGTTGACTGAACTCCACTTTCTGCCTAAACGGTAACCTCCTGTTGCTGTTATCACAGTATTTTTCGGTGGAAATGCTGCTATTATGGTGACTTTCTTCCTTTTCTTTCCATTCATTTAAAGTGCCACTTTAGTTTTAGCAATATCTTCCATTTCCAGTGTTAAGTTACAAAATTAAAGTTTTCTGGTTTTTGAGAGGGTGAACTTTCATTTTTATGCCATTATCAGTATATTATCAGCCGTTTTCTTCAGGATCCTGTAAGTGTCTGAGAAGTTTAGGATGCTCTTCATTGTTTTTGTTTAATATTTCAATAAAACTTGAGTTTCTGTTGCGTCCCCAGCCGTCTTCCCGCTGCGCCACGCCCGGCCTATCAGCAGCCTCCCTGGCGTCGCTGGGCGGGACGTCGTCACGGCGAGGGAGCACAGACACCGGTAGCATCTACGACCCTGATACGAGTCTGAGTGAACTGCGGGTAAGACACTTACTGTCTCACATTCTCAATATGACCACATACGTTCCCACTCATCTCTTCAGATCTCTGAAATACTTCATTTATGTTCCTCCTTCCTATAAAAGACTCGTTTCTTTTAAGCGTTTCATCCTGTGAGCATGGGACGACTCGACGTCTGCGAAGCTGTCCCTTTAAATCTGGCTTTTGGTGTTTATGTTAGCTGGACTGTCTGTGAACGGCTGAATGGATGCTTTCTGTTTGCTTTTCACCCCAACCGTTCCTCCATGTGCTCTGCAGGATATCTATGAGCTAAAGGACCAGATTCAGGATGTAGAGGGGCGGTACATGCAGGGGCTTAAAGAGCTGAAGGTAGAGGGGCTGGAGCTCAAAGCATGTCTTCTCCCACTCCTCTGGCATCACTAACCTCTCCTACCTCTCGGTCTGTGCTGTGTGGTGAACCTCTACTGCATGGTCTTGCATCACTTCCTGTTTTGATATGACGCTGTGGCTTTAACTGGCTCCACCTGCGGTCTGATGGGAGTCTTGCATCCCTGGTTGCTATTGGCATGGTTCAGCAAGATGAAACACTTTCTATCTAGTGATAAGAGTTTACTAACAGCCTGGTTACCGACTGTTCCTGGCAGAGTTTGATGCTTTAACTGTCTCCTGGAAAACTTCCATCTTCTCTCTTTCAGATTCGGTTTTCACCACACCACCTTGTTTCATTTCTGAAAGTGATGCAATGCTCTGTGACTTCACTGGACCTTTCTTCACATATGGCTCAAAAATGACTTAAGAAAATATAAGCACAGCTGCTGGTCATTTGCCCCTTTTTCTGTTTTCTTCCTCTGTTTATTTTGGTTTTGCACTTTATTCTGGTAGGGACCAGATCTGATTATATCTGCTTTCCCAGATGTTGATTTTAAAGTATTTTCTGAGGTGTATGTGTAGATGCTGCGTCCATAGCAACAGAAATCCTCCACACATGAATCAAAATGCTGAATTACCTCCTTGTCATACCAGCAAGTTCTGCAAAGGCCTGTTCATTACATTGACTTGATTCACGTTTGTAGGAGCAGGGATTCATCTAGAGCTGAAACCATTATTCGAATTAATCATGACTAATAGATTATTTAAGTAATGATTAGTTTAGATAAATTTTTCTGCAGCCTCCAACAGGTTTTCACTCATTATCGCAGTGTTTTGGGCTTCTTCCGCCTTCCCATCGCAGCATAATGCTGCCACTGTGTTTCACAGCATCAGTTTATCAGGAGCTGCTTTTCTTGGATTCGTCTTGGTCGAATGCATTTCAACCTGGTCCAACCAGAATCCATGAAAATTAAGTTTAGAAAATTTGCACTTAGATCTGAGAAACACTTGCAGGTAGGAAATATTAATTGAATGTGTGTGAAATGGACACAAGGGGTTAGAAAACGGAGGTGAAATTGATAAAGGGGCAAATCGACCATTAAAAAATGTACAGAATCTGTTCTATACATAATCTCGCCCTGTGTGAAGTGTTTGTCTACTTTAGGTCAAAAACATGTTTCTTATGCTACTTATTCACCTGTTGCATGTTAACACAGCTTGTAGATGAACTTCCTGCGTTTCACTCTAACCTGCTTCCTAACTTGAATCAGGAGTCGCTCACAGAGGTGGAGGAGAAGTACAAGAAAGCCATGGTGTCGAACGCACAGCTGGACAACGACAAAGGTAACCTGATCTACCAGGTGGACACGCTGAAGGACGTCGTGGAGGAGATGGAGGAGCAGATGGCCGAGATGAGGAGGGAGCTGGACGACAAGTCAAAGGTCAGTCGGGACGTCCAGTTTTGACTTTGCCTTCCTAAAGACGCCCAGAGTTAAAGTGTTGCTTCTTGTTTCAGGAACTAGAAAGACAGAAGCACACATGTTCAGTCCTGCAGCACAAACAAGAGGAGCTGAAGGAGGGAATCCGCCAGAGAGACGAGCTCATAGAGGTACGCTGCAGAGAAACATCTGATCAGGGTTCTCTGGAACTGGCCCTTCTTCCCCTTTCTGCTCCATTTGACTCCTTTCTCCTGTTTCCGCCTCTGTGTCTCTATGGCCTTCTGCACACGTAGCCGGGTCTTGAGAAAAACTAATATCAACGCCACATCACTTAAAAAAACACAGGATCAGTTTCAGAAACATTTTCATCCACATGGATCCGCACTAATCTGCCCCTGAGCGTCGATCTAGACATGCCACACCCATAGGGGGCAGTGTGGTGCTAAACCAAAACCTGTCAGCCAATCAGATTGCTTCTAAACAACCATGACTTCCTGTTAGGAGTGAAACCTGAGCCAGGACAGATCAGGGTTTGTACGGTTGCTACAAATCCTTGAAAATGCTTGAATTTCATTTAGGTGTTTTCAAGGTTTTGATTTCTGCATAAAATCCTTGAAAGTGCTTGATAATAAAACTTGGTTTTGTAACAATCTAATGCTGGATTAAAAACCTGGGAAACCAGACATTTCCATACACCTACACTTGTTTCCTCACTGTCTGAAGTTAAATCAGACAAACCTTTTCTTTTGTAGGTCAGTCAGAATTACTAAAATTATTTCTATGTGCCAAATGCCAGAAACATTAGCAAGAAAATGTATTTACTTTTCTTTGTTCAAACATTTAATTTGAGCAGGAAGGTATGGGAAAAGTGTACAAACCCTGTTTTAAGTAGCATAGTAGAATATTAAGATGTTAAAACACAAACAGCATTTTTTGGGAATTACCTCGAAGCAAATATGTGGATATATTGGTGCGTTATTTGTTCCTCTAAATCTCCATTTTCCCACCTACACATACAGAGTTTTCTCAAATCTCCACTTTGGTCAGTGTTTTTATAAATAATCATTAATTAATCAGATTTTTTTGTGTTAAACAAAACACATCAATATATTAGTTTTCCCAGATATCGGCTGTGTATGGCCTCAGTGTTTTCATTTCACCTCTGCTCCACTGAACGTCTCCTGTTCTCCCTGCTGTTATCTTGCTGTTGCTGAACGACGCTCCAGGAGAGCCAGCGAATGCAGACTAAGTTAGACGGCCTCACCAGAGAGGTGTTTGACCTGCAGGAAACCATAAACTGGAAGGACAAAAAGATGGCGGTAGGAGGGCTGCTGTGACGGACAGCATGACGGAAACCCTCGGACCTGCTCACATGCACAGTCTGGGGTTTTGCATGTCATAACGGCGGTTAAACCTGCTGACTGTCTGGAGGCTTGCGGTGACATCACTCTGATCTTAGATCCTCCAGCATGACAGGCATGTTCCACCTGTGCATTACTACAGCCGTTACATCATGAAGCGCCTCACTTCCTTTTAATCTGAACCCTTTTACGTTACATGCATTGCTGTAAGGATGCACTCTGCTTGGGATTTCTCTCATTTTGACGCAATGCAACCATAAGCTTCACTGCATTTAATAAGACCTTTGGGGGAGAGCAACACAAATTAGTGCAGAGTTGTAAACTGGAAGGAAGCACTGCATGTTTTAGTTTTTTTACGCATTAAAATGTAAAAAGTGTGGATTTTTTTTGTCTGGGCTTTGACTAGGCCATTAGTAACAAAAGTGATATTTATCGCTGCTTTGTAATTATTGCTACTGTTTTTCATTGTGGTGCTTCACCTCTTATGATTTGAATTTAGGAGCAGAAAATACCCCCGGTGTTTTTGTCCCAGCTTGGCTTCTCATGGTTTTCTTCATGGACTTTATGAATCCCTGCAGCTCCTCCAGAGTCACCTTGGCCCCTTGGCTGCTTTAGATGGACGTCCATGTCTTGATATGTCTCCAGTCTCTCCCTGATCAGTGGATGGATTGAACACTTCAGTTATGCAGGACTTGTTTTGGTTTTTCACACTAAAATCCTGATAAATTTGACAAAATGGCGGCGTGTCTGCATGTGAATTTGCTCCTGTCTCCATCCCTCTGCATGTGGTGCTGTGCTGCATGTCTGTCTAGACATCTGTCCAACTTTCTCCTCGTGTCCTCTCTTCTCTCGTGTGGCCAGGCCCTAGAGAGGCAGAAAGAATACTTTGATTGCATTAGGAATGAGAGGGACGAGCTCAGAGATGAGCTCGCCAGCATCAAGGGGAAGTCCAGAGGCGCAGAGGTAGGTTCAGCCAGGTGGACGGTCAAACCGAACCTCTGCTTCCATCCCGTCTGTTTGTAACTCTTCACTTTCTGGTTTCTTATTCCTCCAAATGTGCTGATTTAGTTTTATTTGTTGCTGTTTTGTTCAACTTCTGGTTTCAGTTTAATCTTTATTCTCCTGGTAAAAACATGCAAAACTGTCTGTGATTGCTGTAGCTTAAGCTGGCACTGAAAAATATCTGAATTTAAATAAATCTAAGTTTACAAAAATGTTGTTGAACAAATGAATCTGCATCTGTTTGCTCACCACAGTGGGTTTTTTTTAATAATCTGTTTCAGAAACACGGCCTGGTGATAATCCCAGACGGGACGCCCAACGGAGACGTCAACCACGAGCCTCTTCCCTCAGGAATCACCCTGGTAACCCAGGAGGCCGCCCAGGTGCTAGAGTCTGCAGGCGACGGCCCACTGGGTGAGTCACGCCGCCCGTCACCCATAGCAACGCTTTGTGAAGCCGCTGACCGTCGATTGGTGCAATGTCCCTCCCGTCCTGCAGATGTCAGGCTACGGAAACTGGCGGACGAGAAAGACGAGCTCCTGGCTCAGATCAGGAAGCTGAAAAGCCAGCTGGACGAGGAGAAGCAGAAACACTCAAAGGTGGATGGAGCGTTCCCAGACGGGGAGAACATGGAGAACGGTACAGATCTGCACTTCATCGAGATGCAGAGTGAGCTCACTTCCTTCCAGAACCACAACACGAACCATAAAATCACTCTGCATGTCCAGCCTCATTGCTCTGCTCTTCATCCTCCTGTAGGAGATGCCAACAGACAGATTAGTGAATACAAGTTCAAGCTTTCAAAGGCCGAACAAGAAATGGGTACAATGGAACAAAATGTAAGTTATCAGCCAATCAGATCGCTGTCTGACAGTTTCCTTTGATCTCCAAAGCTGCAGCGCCTCGCTGTGTAACTATGGTAACATTTAATGTACCATAGTTCTTGTAATGCTACAAAAAGTTAGCGCTACACTTATTAGCTTTATGCTAAATCCAATTAAACGTTCCATTCATTGCTAACGATGAGTCTTGCCAAGGAATTAAACACTTCCTGTTTTTGTTATCAGTTTCTCAGATCAAAATTAGTCGCATAAAATTCAGTATTTTTCAGTTTGTGAATTTTTTTAATGGCGATCCATTTAAATTCTCAAATATCTTTGACCTGTTGGAAAGACTTTAACTTTAATTGATTCA
Source organism: Poecilia formosa (assembly GCF_000485575.1). Lineage (NCBI taxonomy): Eukaryota > Metazoa > Chordata > Actinopteri > Cyprinodontiformes > Poeciliidae > Poecilia > Poecilia formosa. Next base: position 110,256 of record NW_006800452.1, on the reverse strand, counting down.
TGTTTATTTTTAGTGGCAGACGCGAAAACTTGTAAAATATTGATTATTATAAATATTAATAAATCATAATTTCATCAGCTCAAGTAGATTATGTCTGAAGCCAATCTGCATAATAGACAGAAATATGAAATAAAAACTGAATAAAGAATAAATTCATGCAATAATGCACGTAATGGATCAAAACAATAAATCCGTTTGATCTAAACACATCAAGCAGCAGCTTATTTGATGTGCTTGATTTTGATGATGTAATGTTTGTTCAACTGCTGACTGTATGGTGTTTTATTCATGTCTTTATAATTTTGTATTTTTATTATGTAAAGCACTTTGAACTACTTCATTGATTCTACTTTAATACTTTTTTTAAATTAGGTAAATTTTTATTACTTTTTTCTCTTGTGAAACAATCCTTAGAAAATAACCTGAAAGTGTCTGAATCTACAGGAATCAGATTCATCTGGGAAAAACCTGATCAATTTCTAATAGTTAATAGTCATAAAAGTGTAGTGGTAAACATAAAGTAAGCTCTCCTGTGTGTGTGTGTGTGTGTGTGTGTGTGTGTGTGTTCAGATCAGCCGACTCGAAGGCCAGGTTGCCAGGTACAAGGCAGCATCCGATAACTCAGAGAAAGTAGAAGACGAGCTCAAGGCCGAGAAACGGAAACTCCAGAGAGAAGTAATCTGATTACTCTGCGTTTTTCTGACGTGTCGCGGCCGAATGCCTGTTAACCTGTTCTCTTCCTCCTCCTCTTCCTCACAGCTGCGCACGGCTCTGGATAAGATCGAGGAGATGGAAATGACCAACAGCCACCTGGTGAAGCGCCTGGAGAAGATGAAGGCCAACCGGAACGCCCTGCTGTCCCAGCAGTGAGGCCGGCGCCGCGACCTCTGACCTCCCACTGCCACACTGCGCCTGAAGCTCACTCTGCTCTCAGCTGCAACACCTGGAGACGTGTAGCTAACCAAAAGACTTCCAACCTTGTTGCAGAGGGAAACAAATCTGAACTTTTTTTGTTGTTGTTTTTGGTAAAGTTGGGATTTGGTCCGGCTCTTCTGGAGGAACGACTGGGAAACCAAACTGGTGGAACTGGGAGATGCAGCTGAGGAAAACCTCAGGTCACGTTTCCCCCTCTGGCCGGGTGCTTGGCTCTACTTTCTGACAGGTTGCATGAACGGGTCTAATGATGCTTTTAAACTTAAATCTACTTGCTGCTCCAGGTCTGCAGCTTCCCAGCTTCCCTTCACGCAGTGAAGTGCCTTTTTCACTTTAGGAGACACGGGGAGGGGCGCTGCACCGCTCAGTGAATAAGATAATTGTTTGAACAGGTACGGTATGATGTATTTAAAATAATAAAACAACGGGGGTGCAGTCATGGTGTGAAAGTATATAGAAACAACTGTGTCTGCTGCAGTTTCTTTGAAATTTTTTCAAATATTTAAAGATTTCTGGAGAATAAATGTATGATTTACAGAGCTGTGTGCAACATCCTTTATTTGGATTTTATTAGTTTTATTAGTCTGCAGCCTTTTCTAATTCCACTGATACAAAATAAAGTAATTTTCTAAATGTGTACCTCATGAAATGTTTTATTGCAAAAGGCAACAAAATTTAACTAAAATCTGTTTTCAGATTTTAGAGGAAATTAATCCTCTATTACAACAATAAAAAAAAAAAGCTAGTAGAAGGAGATGAGTCATTTGCATAAATATGGAAAGATCTAGTTTAAAACTAGTTACTTTTAAAATCCTGTTGAAGATATTAAAAGCAGACTTTATAGAAGAACTCCTAAAATGACCATTTCTTCTTGCATTAGAAACATTTCCTTTCTGGCTTTGGAAGAGTCGCAGGTTGCAACAAAACGACAAGAGGAAAGTCAGGTTGTCATGGCGAAGAGGTAGTTTGAACCGTAAAAAGTGTTTTTACAGAACAAAGTTTAGTCGACACTGATGAACCTGAGTAAATATAACCAGCAGCGCCCCCTGCGGGATGACGGCCAAACTACATCAAAAAGTAGGAACTAATTTTAATCTAATAAACCATTAAGACTTACAACATAATCAAAACTCGATTAATTGTTTGCATCCATACTTGACAGGCTCCCATTTAACTCCTCCAAGCAGCTCAGTCTTCCTGTGTTTAGGTTGGTATAAATGTATTTACAGAAGAAAAGTTTCAGGTATAAAACAGCTGCAGCATGTGGGTCTTCAGCAGCGCTCAAACACCTTGTAGAGGTCGGGCAGGTTGGCGATCTGCAGCACGGTGCCGTCCTCGCTGAAGCTTTTCGGGGGACTGAAGAGAGTTCGGAAAGCTTTGAACAGAACGTGTTCCACATTCCAGCGCCAGGAGTTCCCGTCTGGTTCCTGAAACATGATGACCATTTAAGAATAAACTGTGAGTTCTCAGTTTTGTTTGTCACAGAATCATTTTAATTGTTTATGCACCATCAGTCAAATGTAAAAACTTAAATCTACCAAATAAATTTGCGACAGGCTTTCAGTGTGCCTAAAGTGCAGATTAGGGTAACTATAACAGAGAATATAGTGGGGATTATTTTTAATATACTTAGAACATAAATTGACACCTTAAAATGTTTGGTTATTTGAATTTTGACATAGATTGACTCAAAATTCTGAGAAAAAATCGGAATTATAAAATTAAAAGTACAATTCTGAAAAAAAATGAAGAAAAGTCAGAATTTGAGAAAATTTTCAGAATTATGAGAAAAAGTCAAATTTTTTAGATGTAAGTCAGAATTCTAAGTTTAAAATCAGAATTTTTTAATAAATGTTTTTTTTGTTGGCCCTAATCGTCTTCCGTACTTTCAGGCTGGACCTACTCACCGGCTCATCGCCCGGCTCGGCCTCCAGGACGAACTGCTTCCTGATGGAGTAGAAGGCGCTGCACTCCTTGCTGAAGTCTCGGAAGCATTCCTTCTCGTTGTCCCAGTTCACCTGCAGGCAGAAACCATCAGAAACTTTTCCTGAAATGCTTCCAGGAAGGAACGGCGCTGCCCTCACCTCGGTGGCGAGGCGCAGGATGAACAAGGGCAGGCCTTCCATGATGGGTGTGTATTTATCCAGGAGCAGAGGGAGCCCCGTCAGGTTTCCCTCCTGGAAGACATCGCTTCAGTTTACTCACTCGTCTCCTCTGGAAGAAAAGCTTTAAAATCAGACGGCTGACCTGATCGATCTCCAGGGAGAAATAATCCTCCAGCATTTCTGCCTTCTTCTTCAGGAAGTCCACAATGTACTGAGCCAGGCCCTCCTTCGGCCCGTCCTCCTCTGTCCAGCCGCTCTCCGCCGAGTCCAGCGCCAGCATGGCCAGGTCGTACAGCGGCGCCGGCGTCTGACAGACATCAGCGTCAGTAAAGGTTCTGATTGGTTCTGATCCGTCAGTAAAGGTTCTGATTGGTCCAGACTGGACTTACAGACAGTCTGAGGACGCCGAAGTTCCCAAAGTCAAAGATGAGAATCTGGTAGAAAAGTTCCCGACTGCAACACAAACAAAGGAGTTTTCTTTAAGTAAAATCTGAAAAGTGTGGCATGCTTTTATTTCCAGACTCACTGAGTCATCACTATGTAGCATCACACTCGTATTAATTAAAGATACTAGTTTTCAATTAAATTTAGCCTGACCTTTGACTAGGCCACTCTGAATCTCTGCCGTTTTTAATGAATGTCCTGTATTCACCTCCATCCATCATACAGTCAAGTTTTATTAGCTTCGTTGACGCTGACAATGAAAAGCTTCCCCACATCATGAAGCTACCACCACCATGTTTCACCATAGGGCCTCTGTGTTCAGAACAAGGTTTTAATAGTTTTAATTTTCAGTGGTTTGAACCATTTGTGTAAATTAACAACCAAACATACCAGACAAACATAAAGCATTTCTGGCAGAGTCATAACCTGGTATTTATTTATCATTTTGAGGAAAGAAATTAATTTAATACAATTTGGAATTAGGATGTAATATAAATGTGAAAACTTTCTAGATGCAATGAACTTTGATTTTTACTGCTTTTGACTCCAAACACTGAACACAATGATGATAAAACTCAAACCTCACCTCAGCTCTTACTCTTCATGATAAATAAACACAGCTGGACTAACTAGGCGACATCAGAGGGAAATTGGATTTTATTTAGTGGCATCACATTAAACGGGGCTGAATAACATGGAACCCTGACTGAGTGTTGTGCGGTCCTTCCTGCCGTGCTGACCTGAGTGTGGTTGTGTTGAGCAGGTAGAGCTTGGTGTGATGCTGGATCAGACTCCACTGCGGATCCACGCAGCCAACAAACGAGTGTTTCTGCAGCATCTCCTGCAGACCTGCAGAAAACACACAGAACCCGGATCAGGACCAGAGAACAGTTCAGCTCAAAGAGCTTTACATCATAAAAACATGAAAACCTCGTAGTGCTGTCATCTAAATCATCAATACAAGTTGAATATTTTGGTCAATGTTTTATTATGATTCAAGAGTAACTCTAACCAAGTGGGTTTTTAGTCTAGAAGTAAAGGAACTCAGTGTTTTGGCTGTTTTGCAGTTTTCTGGAAGTTTGTTCCAGATTTGTGGTACATAGAAGCTGAATGCTGCTTCTCTTTTAGTTATAACACCAGCAGCATTCTGGATCACCTCCCTCTGGAGGACTGACTTTTTTATGTAGACCTGTGAAGATGCTGTTGCAGTTATGAATATGAATGAAGATAAATGCATGGATGAGTTTCTCTAGATTTGCTGAGGCATCAGTCCTCTACTCAGATTAGAGGACAGAAGGCTGATTTTGTAACTGTCTTTATGTGTCTCTGATGATTCAGACCCAGATTTCAGGCCTGATCTTTATTTTCCAGCTGTAATAAGTGAAGCTGTGACTCTAGATGAGCTTCAGGTCCAAACATAACTTCAGTTTTGTTTCTGTTCAGATGGAGAAAGTTACGGCACATCCATTTCTACCACAGCAGCTTTTTAGGAAGAAGTGGAACACTCTGTTTGTTTGGTGAGGTCACGTTGGCATGGCAACAGGATGGTGGGGGTTTCTATTCGTGACCTGAAAGCAGGATATGACGGAGGCTGGAGTTGTGTAAGGCGAGTTCTGCCCTGGAGGACGACTCTGTCGGTGCAGGCCTGGTGGAAACGGTAAAACTGCTGCAGGACGGCAGAGACGCTACGCTAAGCTAAGCTACCTCTGTGTGTGTTCTCTGTGATCTCTGCTCTCAGATCCTTGATGCTGGTCAGTTTGATCACCCTTCTCTTGGGCGTAGCAGCAGCCGTCAGCCCCTCATCATCATCATCCTCCTCTTCATCCTCCTCCTCTCTGGGTCGCTTCCTGTGAAAACAGAAACATTTCAGCCACTAGAGGGCGAAAGAGTTCCACGATTTGAGATGAAAAAGCTGCGTTAGACCAATAAAATGAGTCAAGATGTCATAAATAACAGCAGAAGAGCCCGACGGGCCACCTGCAGGACAAAGACGTCCTTCATGAGACATTAAACTCTGTCCTCTCCTTCCTGCTGGCTCAGCCGACTTGCTCTCTGCAGCCCGCTGTTCAGACTTGCTCTAGTTGTTCATCAACACCCGTCCTGATCCAACTTGCTTTTCCCCGAGCTGCTGTCATTCACATTATGACTAAATCAAAAACCTGCCAGAAGGGTTTTTTCCCCCTTTTCTAAAAAAAAAAAAGAAAAAAAATCAGTGAAGGAAAATGTAGCAGCCTTGGAAGCAGGAACTGCTCTCGGGGAAATCTACGGAAAGTTTTCCATTACTTTGAATATGAATGAACTCAACTTGGAAAAGTTACAGAAATTTTTTTTTCTCGGTTTTCACCAATATGAAAATCTGAACCAAAAACTGATATTTACCGATATTTTGTACATTTTTCTACCTTTTCACGTCAGTAAAACACACCACTGCTGACGTTGCTTCTCTGCTTCACGCTAAACCCATATAATCTGTATTTTTTAGTCCTAATGCATAATTGTGACTTTTTTGCCAATTTTCTGAAAAAAAAAATCAAAAGTATTGGGTGTAAGTGATGCTACCTCCCACCTGCAGGTGGCAGGATTTCTTCTGTCTTCTGCTATGCTGCCTCGTCTTTACTTGATGTCAAATTATTGGTGTCGAATAACAAAACGTCACATTTACTGTCACAGTAACATTGTAAATGTGCAAATATTGGAAAATTCCTTTGTAATATTTCTAAAGAAGCGGCAAAAAAAATCTGTAATATTATTGATTGCAAAGAAAAATTTATATCACAAAAACAATTCAAAAATTAACAATAGTTGTTAATAGCAGCCTGTTTTTAAATATTGGAATTTAAAAAAAGATTAAAATCCAATTTTTTTCTGAGTTTTAGATCATTTCTAGACAGAAATCTTTGACCTACCTCTGATCCTCCTCAGCAGCGCCGCTGCGTTCCTCTTCACCTGCTGGACCAGGTTCTTCCAGCGCAGCCTCCAGCATGTCCTCATCATCCAGCTCCAGACTGTCCAGCTCAGAGGTCCTGGTTGCCGCCGGCGATCTGCTGGGACCGGCCGTCTCTGGATCAGGGGCCGGCTTCTCTTTCGGCTGCAGGAAGGCGTCCAGTTTCTGGGAGCGGCAGTCGGTCCGGACCATTTGGTGGGCGTAGACGCGCTCGGCGGACTCAGAGGATCCAGAGGTTTTTACGTCAGAACCGCCGGACACAGACAGCCCCGGCAGCAACGTCTGGAAACCACAGAAGAAGAAGCTGAAACGACGTGAGGGGAGCTGGGAGGCGGACGGCAGTCTGAGTCGGGTCACACCTGGGTGAAGTAAGTCCGGGACGAGTTGGAGCCCAGCAGTTTGCTCTCGATGTGCTTCTGAACGCTCTCCATCACGCTGTCCTCGTGCAGGAAGTGCACTTCATGTTTGGTGGGGTGAACGTTCACGTCGACGTTCTGCGGAGCGATTTCCAGGCTGAGGAGAAAACATCACAGGAATTTACAGCATCCTCCATGTTTTACTTTAAACCTGGGCAACATGTGCAAACAGCAAAAAAACATTTCCTATGAAATAAATCAATCTTCAGAATCTCATTTATATTTTACTTTTATATTCATCTTTAATTGTTAACCCATAATCACGTAGGATAATCATGATGTGACACCGTTCAAAAGTGAGACAGAAAACCACTGCTAACTTAAACTTGTCCATGTTTACAAACATCTGGATCTGTGACCACAGCTGGACCAGAACCCGGGTTAACCTTCACTCACAGGGAGCAGGATGGGAGGAAACGATAAAAACTGAAAACCGCAGCGTCTTGGAGACGCAGAGTCTCCATAACAAATATTAGATGCTATCTGAAAGCTAACTATTTGTTTGGGAGGAAAGCCAGAAAAGGTTTTATTTCATCTCCAGCGTTTCTACAGACTAATCCATAATGAATGTGAGAAAAAACTCCTCATAACTATAGCTTGGTTCGGTGGAGGACCCATGATGCTGCGGGTCGGGAAACTAAAACATTTAAAATATTTCTGTCTTTCTCATCTCATCTTCCATCTGTCTGTGACTTTTAATCTTTTGATCAAAGTCTTTTGTGTCCGGTGTGATCAGCTGCTGCTGTTAGACTCTAGATATTACATTAGGATGACGATATGATAATATTAATACCTGGATTTTATTAGGAAGCAGCTACTGCACACACAGATCACCGTGGCAACGGATTTAATAGTTTTCCTACCTGAGGTAGAGGAAGGGATGCGAGTTTTTTGGGAGGTAGGCAGCGTAAACCGTCTCCACGGCTTTCTTCAGAGCGCTGGACTCCACCAACCGGTCTGAAAGAGACAGAGGACAACCTGCAGTGAAAATGGCGCTGAGCGGACGCAGTGAGCGTGGAGCGTTACCACGGCAACGTACGGTTGATGAACAGGACCAGGATGCATCGCTTCATGGAGTAGTTGGCATTGGAGACGAAGCCCTTCAGGGTGTAGGCCAACTTCTGGTCCTGGCAGCCGACTTCGATCAGCTCCCTGTGGACACGGAGACAGGGACACACCGGGGACACGGCAAGGTGAGACAGGGAGACATCGGGGACACAAGACAACCGAGACCCCTGGGGACCAGATCTACCTGCTGACCGGGTTTCCGAAGACGCTGCGGATGTTGTCCACGACGGACGCGTTGGGAAGTGTCCTCACGTCCGCCACCGTCTCTCCTTGCTGCCCAAAGAAAAATGTACCATTTAAACCTGCAGCTGATTTCCTTAAAAACTAAAAAAAAGAAAGAAAGTTTCACCTTTTTGACTGAGAAGCTTTTTCCTGAATTGTGAATAGCGTACCTTTAAAGAGACAAAGCAGGACCAGATATGAAACATTTGGTCATAAGGAGCAGAAATGGTTGTGGTTTGAGTCCAGACCTGCTGACCACATCCACAATCCTGGAGTATTCGTCTGCCGGGCTCTTCAGGGCCTTCCTCCTGGTGGACACGTTATAGAAAAGGTCCTCCACCTGCGCAGACATCAGGAACTATTCATCAGAATCCAGACGGTTCATCTTCAGTCAGCTGACGTGCTGCAGGCAGGAACTCACCAGGATCTGGGTCCCCTGGTTCCCGGCGCAGGGCTTAGGGGGGCCCTTCAGTTTGCCATCGCTGTAGCTCGCTCTGAACAACAACAGCATTAATGCAGAACTAAAGTAGCAAATCTGAATGTGACTTTCAATTTTTTAGAAGAGAAACTCTCAAAAGTGTGGTGCGCTTTTACATTTGACTTTTAAAGACCTTAAGTATCAGTTTTTAGTCCGTTTTGTCCGTTCTAACAAACTAAAATATAAATAAAAATGTCAACCATTGAATTTGTAACAGATATTTTTCAATGTGGGACCTGCAAGGAAGGAAGGAAAGACAACTTAGGACAGAAAAAGTAAAGAAAGGACACAATGAGGGAATAAAAGACATGTCAGGACAAAAATAGGACAGAGAATCAAAAAGAGGAAGGACAGAAGAAAGGAAAGATGATAAAGGTGTGAAAAACAGATGATAAAAAAAGAAGGCAGTAATCTAAGAACAGCACAACCCTCCATTTCCTTCCACTAACACCCAGTGCAGTTTGTGTTTGTAATGTGGAAATACCTGTAAGCACACTTTGCATCAGCCGTCTTTGTTGTTATGGTAACATGAGCCACATGGCTGATACTGGCAAGAGCCTGCAGGAATGAGAAGAGACAAAATATCCAGCCTGAACACTGATGTGGCTACTGAGCTGAGGGCCACAGGAGTCCTCACCTCTCCTCTGAACCCGTAGGTCGCAATCGCTGAAAGGTCCTCGAAGGTCTGCAGTTTGCTGGTGGTGAACCGCTCACAAACAATCTCCATGTCTTCTTTCTGCGGTGAGAAAGAAGACATGTTTAATAATCATTTAACCTGTTTGAAAATCATTATAGAAGTCAGTGATGGTTTGTGATATGAGCAATACTGCGGTATTTTTTAAAATACATATTTATACATGAACTCAGAAAATGTTCAAGAGATATAAATATTTTGGGAGGAATAGAGGGTGTGCCATCCCCCCTGCCCCCCCGCCCCGGGCAGCATTCATGCTAGGGTCGCCTCTTCTCCAGCAGGGAGGAAGCTATTACTTACCCTGATCCCAGTGCCGTTGTCCTGGATCTGAAGGAGCTTCAGGCCTCCGTCCTTCACAGTCACCTGGATGTTGGTGGCCTTTGCGTCCAAACTGGAACATTTCAAAACAGAAAAATTGATCATTTTGAGTTGAACTCATTTACCCAGAGCAGTGCATGTTGAATATGTAAACAGTAACGGTTCGTGAACATTTCTAGTCTTCTGGTTGTTTTTTTACCCCCTACATAAATACTTTTATCGTCACAAATATATTAAAATACCAGTTTTCGATCATTTCTTTGACGGCGTTGGCAGGACGCTGGATAACTTCTCCCGCTGCGATCCTGTTAACAACAGTCTCATCGAGCCTCCGAATGACTCCCGCCATGTTTGTATCTAGAAAACTGCTAGCAGCAGCTCAACCGCTGGAAATTCCCATATATCTGACCGGGGAGACAAAACTGCAACGAATTATAATAAAAATACTACATTGTACGGCTTCCACATGATAGGGCTCTCACACTGAAGCAGGGAGAAAATAAAAACAATACGACGTCTTACTCTGACTCAAAAGATAAGAGAACAGCGAATGTCAAGCTTAAATCTTTTTAAAAATATATTAAAATGCAAAAAACTTTACAATTTTTCCTCAACCTCAAAATGCAATTCTTAACAGCTGACTGGATGTTCCTTTTTACTTAATTTGGCGTGCTGGTTTGGTAAGTATACGCCGTTCTTGTAATGAAGTAATGCACCACTCAAAAATAAACGATCTTTGATCAAGCGCGGGTCCCAACAAGAATCTTCTTCATTGGGAAATGTTTTGAGAAACTACTCACTTGCGCCACAGCGGCTAAAAAGTATCATGAAACAATGCAGGAGAACCAAACAAGGTTAAAACTTTGATAAAATTCGACAAACAGGTGTGAAATAAAGATAAAGACAAAATCACAGACATTCCAGGAAAAACCTATTTATTATTATTATTATTATTATTATTATTATTATTATTATTATTATTATTATTATTATTAAAATAAAACATGGAAAGTTTTACCTGCCCTCCTGTTGTCAGGAAGGTTGCTATAAAGGTTAGTGATGTAATACATGAGTCACAGTGTTAGTTTTAGCTTCAGCTTTAGAAACCAACAGAAGATCTTAGTCAGCAGTTCAGAGGTGTGGAGGGCTTACAATGTAAAGGCAAATCAGATTAAAAAGGTTGGACTGAAACGGTTAATGCTCTTAAAAACAGTAAAATGACATTAAGATTAATGTGACATTGACAATGACCACTGCAGATCTTTAAAGTTCATACTCAGAGCTTAAGGTCACAAAGGGTCAAAGTACCTTCAGCCAAAATGCACAAAAAACACATGAATTTATTCCAACATGAATGTTATCCAAAAATAGAAAGAAAAAACCCCTGAGGCAATAGATTAAAACAATCTATGCAGTCAGTGTTTAATCTGTCTGGGCTCCTTCCAGACGGCCTTCACTCTAATCCTCCACTGTGTGCTCAGCTGTCCAGATCACAGACGTGTCTTAATTTCCTTTGTGAGTTTCCATTTGAAATCACTGATATCTGGAATATTCGATTTACGTAATTATAGTTTTTTTTTTTCAACAGATAATTTATTAGATTTATGTTTTTGAAGAGAACTCTGTTTTTGGCTCTTTTTCAACTTTGATTTAAATTCAAACAGCAAAGACCAACTGGTGTGGCATCTAGACATACAAATTATTACTAAATGTGTCACTATTAATGCAAATATAATTGAATTTGGTACAATAAGAGGTGCATGAATAATTTATTACATATCTAATATAAATTATAGGTTAACCAACCATGTGTTAGGATGCAGTGGCAGATTATGGTATTTCATGGTAGAGTACATCATAGGAATTATGGCATATTTAAATAAATACTGAAATTTGAAGCTTCAATTTTAAATAACTGATTTAAATCTTTACGTATTCAGTTAAGTATTTGTCACATATATAATGTGTTTAAAATTTATTGATTTGTGTATTAAATAACAGATAGGTAAGTCGACAGTCAGGCTTAAACAGGCTGGTTTATGATTCATATTTTCCATGTTATGATTATATAATATTCATTTGTTCTGTTGGTTGCTCAGAGAAATTGACCAAAGTTGAATGAGGTAATCTGTGAGTAAGTGTCCGGGGAGTGGCGCTGTTTCAACACAGTGACCATAAAGAACAGCTTAATAACGTTCATCCCCGCCCTCAGACACCAGCAGTGGAGAACTGCATGGTGTTTTCTGTCAATCAGTGCCTTTGACCGAAATATCACATTTATTTCTTTTAAATTTACTATGTGAAATATTTAAGTGTTGTTTTGCAGAAGGGAAACATGGTTTTTGAATATTTAGAGGGTATAATGTGCAAAATCATTCCCATGTTAAACCCACAGGATTACATTTTAAATGGTTTTTAAGCCTTAACCCAAAAACTCATTAGCAATTGTTATTTATTTATTCACACATTTATAAACCCAGTGGCACCAAAAAGCGGGTATGGGCACCGAGCTGGAGGAGACGCCAAACAATGATTATTTTTTTTCTAGTTGGTATTTTCTGTATTTAACAGATGTCGGAATCAAACTCACAACCTGTTACCTGCATTTATATTTTGCCCGTTAATGATTTATTTCAGGCATGAGGAAAAATAACAGAAACAAACTAACATAAATAATTAAATGAATAAACCAAAACAAAGTGAAATAATAATCAAAACAGTCCAACAAAACCAACAGAGTAACATTTGTGTCTGGTTTTAAGTTATTCTAACAAAGAACTTAGTCAAATTTATGATTCAGACTGGGACATTTCTCCACATGAAACAACTGTGGAAAATATATTGTGTGATAATATATGGACAAATATGTTTTACATGTTATTAATACAAGATGGAACATGTGAAACACGTGGAAAACTTTTCCACATGTAAAGTGTTGTTCGTTATGTTTAACGTGTGGGAGTCATATTTAACGCGTGAAGCACTTGTTTCTACATTCATAAAATTACAATATTATTGAAAAACAGTTGATTCAGGAACTTTATCTCAAAGTGAAACTTTACATTCATTACACACAGATGGGTGTTTGAAAGATTTTATTTCTTTTCGTTATGATGATTTTTCAGTTACAGCTAATATAAACATGACATTTAACATTAGAATAACACATCAGAAAAATTAAAAACAGAAATGTGAGTTTAATGAAAAATATGCTTAATACCTACTTAAAGGTTATTTTCAAACAAGACTCATCAGGAGATAAATTTTAATTTACTGAACATGACTTTCCATATGAACTATGTACATCTTCTAACATTTAAAATATATTTTGCAATACATTTTTTAACTGTGATTTTTGGTTAAATCATGTTTAAATCTTTTCTCAGATATGTTCCACAGCCACAGTGAGGTGTTCCCTTCGCTCCACTGCAGGAAGCCTCTCTGCTCGCTGTGGAGTGTTTTCATGTAAACACCACAGTTTGACCAGAAGCATTGGATCCTGGCCCTGATCCCACATTCAGCACCTGCCTTTTGAAGCTTTGTCAGCAGCCAACCACAGACGGTGGCCAGGAGAGAAAGACGCTCAACCTGAAATGTTACTAGAACTATGAGAGGAAGCTGCCTCACCACCCAGGAACAATGGCAAACATGAAACTTTGTCACAATCAGCGATCTGCTTTCAGGTTGGCTGCACGGCTTCACCTCTGGTCAACATTTCTCTTCGATCCAGAACAGATCCTCATCATATATGTTCTCTTTAAAGGGGCAGTGTTATGTTAAATCAACTTTTTGAGCTTTACATCATGTTTTAACGATATCCCCTCATCACAAACAGACCTGGAGTGCAGCTTTGATTCATCCAGGCATGTTTGAGAAATCCTTTCATCTCCATGGCAACCACTCAGCTGTGAAAAACGTCTGGGTGGACCTAGCTCCGCCTTCGAGGCTCAGCTCCTCCCCCAATCAGCTCCTTCAGACTAGCCAACAGCAATTAGCAAACACCTGATGGAACTGTGCATCTACTGAGCTCATTATAGAAGCTACTTCTCAGAGCAACACGGTAAAATGTTTTTAAAGGGTTAATAGAGGAGTCATGAGTTCCTGAAGGCGGAGTTTCAGAAACATCAGGAGTTTTAAAGCGACAGATGCCCAATTTCAAGGCAATAAACTTCAAATTAAAATTTAAGTTTGATGTATATTATATTATTTTAACAACTGAAGTTAACTTAGTTACTTTATTGTGCTATAAAATGCCTGGAAAAGGCATAGTACTGCCCCTTTAATTTAATTGTAACACTCTCATCTTTAACTTCAACACGTTTGCTTTATTATCTTTGCATCGGAGATGCTCAGGCAGGACACGATGTCCGCTCCGTGATGCATGTCTCAGGATATTCCTGCATGCCGCTCAGCTGCAGGATGGACCACAGGATGCAGCACAAAGGAGCCACAAGTCACCGGAAAACAGAAATGTAAAGCAGAGTTGCTCCTCTCTGATTTACAGCTTTTTGACTTCTAGGCTGTAATTGTGGCATAACTGTGGTCAGCCAGTGTCTATCCAGTCTGTTTGAGTTCGTCCTTGGAGAACAGCTGGAAGCTGGTTGTAAGGAATGCTTCAACAAACACATATCAGGGTAGGGCCAGAACTGGTTGTCTATCTGACATTGTTTTCCTTCAGCTTCATGTCTTGTTGCATTTTTAGAGTAGTTTGGAGTCTGACAAATCGCAGCAGCCACTCCTGCAGGTGAGCTGCCACGTACGAACACAGGCGCAGGAAAGCACAAGTTAAAGTGAATTTGATGACACACACAAAAATCCGCTGTGTGCATGAAAGCAAAGCTATCCATCCTGTCGCTGCAGGCCCTGACAGTCAAATTATATGCACAACTTTTGCTGAATTGCGCAACTGCTACCCTCCACTTTCATAGGCAACTCTTGTAAAATATGTTTTATTGCATTAGCATAACCTCACACTGGAAAATTCAGAAAAATTCAACTTTTAATATAATGTAAAGAGGGAAAGACAATAAATCGAGGTTTATTTCCTCTCTGCATTGAGCTCCTTTATTTAAATACTTAAAAGTAAAATGAAATGGATTGCCACTGCCGCTAAGACTAAGTTCTGTCCTATTAGCAAAAGTATTACCAGTGGAGATGGAGTAATTTACATGATAACAAGCCTTCTGTGACACTATTTTTCCCACTGAAGGAGTTTACTGAGATTTAAGCTGAATTTTTGCTCTTTGCTCATCTTTACCTGGACTGACAGTAAATGTGTCGTATAGACGGAGTTTTAACACCACGCCATTTATTCTCCTCAGGTTTCTGTCTCACTTGAGTGTTTATGTCTTGTCCTTTCACCACCAGAGGACTGATGGCCCCCGCTGGACGCCGTCCGTCTCTCCTGGCTGCTGAGGGATCGCTGGGATTGCTGCGTCTGAGACTCAACATGTTGTGAAAATGCAGGAATCTATCAAGGCCTCTTCAAACGACAAACACAACAGTCTCCTGCCTTTGATAGCCAGACTGTCTATAATGACATTTTCTTTAACAATAATTCATGTTCTGTCATTTGTTCATTCATCCTGTTAAATTCATTGATCAAGTTTTTCTCCAGACATTCATGATCTCATCCTGCCTCCTTCTCTTTGTTTTCCCATCCTCTTCCTCATCCTGTGACTGTCTTCCTTTTCCTTCCCTCTCCTTATCAACATGACAACAGCGCTATAAACAACAGATACACACTAAGTTTCCAGGACTTTAAAAAGCATAAAGGAAGTGCTGAGCTGGTCCACAGAAAAGATTCAGAATGAAACAAGTTGTCAAAATGCAGCTCACATTTTGCAAAATTCATATTTCTTTCAATTTTTCAAGATTAAATTTGTTTTTTACCTATTAACACATTTAATTAATGTAAAATTTACAATTTAAGGACTTAATTATAATAAACAGTTTATTCTGGTGAAGATTTGAAATCAGTTCTGTGCAAAAGTCAATTCTTTATTTTCTGCATCTCAGCATCTTTCTAAGTTGTTTTTTTAGGACTTTTACTTGTTAACTTTGACTGCTTTACACACATGTTCACTATATCACCCAACCATGTTCAAAAGAACATACAGAAGGGTAGACCCCATTGAACTTTTTCCAATTCTGTTATATAAATGACACAATCTATTAGTCTGAAGTGTAGCATGCATTTGGATTCACCCCCTTTTATAGTTATACCTCTAAATACAATCTCAGCAGGATTGCAGATGTTTTCTTAAGGCCTTTGAGTTTGGCTGGAGAACATCAGTGAACAAATGAAGACCGAGGAACACAGGCAGAAAGTTATGGAAAAGTTTAACAATATTACAAGATTTGGATGCCACTTTTGATTTGGGGTTTTAAATGACTGGAAAACTCTAAAAGATCCCTTAATACTCTTGCAACTTCCCCACAAAAAAACACCAGAAAGAATCCCATGACCAGTGGTCAAAGGTCGAAGGCCGAAACCAAAGTCACACTGATGCCCCAACTGAATTAAAGGTTTGACGATCAGTCCGACAACTTGGCAGGAGCTTTCCAAGGGAGGCTGGGCAATGTAATGCCTGCTGGCTGGCTAACACTGGTAGACATTGGGACAACCACTCCAGGCATCATCCTCCATGTGACATGGACGAGGTGAGCAAACTAACGATGTGCCTTGTTCTGCTGCTGCTTTAGGAGATTGCAGTCTGGTTGAACGGCTGCAGAGGATAAAGAAATTAGTGCTGGTTTAAAACTTTTACACAACACTGTGAGCTCAAAATCACATTGCAACACAGAGCAGAATCATGTTGAGACTGCAGGATAACCATTGAATGTCCTGGACAGAACCTGACAGTAATCCATAACATAGTTGTTGAGTCTGGACCAGTTTGCCGTAATTTAAGCTAACTAGCATGCCAGAAAAACCGCAGTAGGTCTGAGCATGCCCAGTGAGCTCTCCTATTAAATAATACCTGTTATTGCAAGCCAGGCCCCACCCGCTAACTATGAAGTTCAGCTTCCCAGTTCAGTTTTGAGGTACGTTGCAGTATTTCTTTTCAGCGCCATCCAGAACGTTTCATGTTGTATCAGTCATCGGTCATGTTCTTCCAACTGGCTTTGGTCCATTTTTCTGTGGAAAATATCTTTGTTCATGACGCCTGACACACGTAAAACTGGATGACATTAAAGCCAAAGCCTTTCAGGCTCACAGCCCTGAAATCTGCCCCACTGTGTAAGACGTCAAGAGTTAACCATGCGTTTAGTTCACTTTGTTCCAGGATAAGCTGAGGAATGAAAACTAAGCACTTGATCAAGTGAGTTCAGAGTGTTTTTAGAGCTGAGCTCACAGGTTTCAGCTCATTTTGTCTCCTTTCGTTGGGTCCTAAATCATATCAGCTGCAGCATGGGGGGTTGATCGTGTTTCCCAATCAGCCTTGTCATTCAGAGCCAGGGAGAGTCAGTCCTCGAATGTTTTACTGATCTACACGGGTTACGAAACCGCACAGGTGAATGTTACCTTCTGGTATGCGGAGCAGCAACTATTTATGAGTCGGCTGAATGTGAATTCAGATGTTTATATTCCCACTCCTGATCTGTGTGCCTTGGGTGGCGCCCGAAGGGCAACAATAAGGAATTGTCTTCAAGTCTTCACTTGAGTCGCTACATTGCCTCACTTCCTTTGGCTTGGACCCAGTATTTTTTCTGACAAAGCTATTTTAGGACTGAGAGCAGAGCGAGTGCTACTGCTAGAAATAAAAATCTTCATCCAGTTTCTAAAATGTGTTTCTATGTGATCACCTAAACAGAAAGTAAAGCAACAGAGGCAGTCTGGTAAAGGACAGAGAGGATTTGAAAAAGCAGCAGAATCAGCGCTGACAGGTGACGTGTTCCTGGATCTGTTTGCGTTGCACAGCTGCAGGTTCAGATCACTGCAGTCCTGATCCTTCTTTACAGCTCGCATTGTTTGCTGACACCTCATGACAGTCAGTGAAGCAGTTTGAGGATCTTCCTTTGTTACCCCAGTGGTTTTAGTAAACAGCTTTAATTGCTTATTGTGTAGCAGATCCTACTCTGCAGGTCTTACACAACTTTGCTGTTCGCGTCTCAAACTCTTTTGAAACTCTAAAATAAACTATTAGAGATTCTTCTGTTGAAAGCTGCCCGCCTGTGCTAAATTAAAAGTGATTACATTACTTGTTTGGGCAGGAAAATTGCAAAACAATTTGCAATGTTGCATAAAAATCTTCACTTCATTTAATCCTGTCAACTTGCCAGCTGCCACTGAATCTAATAGCGCTCTGGATGAGCGCTGACTGGTCTTGAAGTGACCAATCACTCCAAGTGTTTTTTTTTTTTTTTAATTTCCTTTATTTAACCAGGTAAACCCGTTGAGATCCAGATCTCATTTTCAAGAGGGACCTGGACAGAAGTCTGCAATACACAGCAACCTGGTTACAAAATAAAATTAATTAATTTATATGCAGAAGTGTAAAACAGTAGAAAACAATTTAAAAACAGTGACACTGTTTAATAGAATCTCGTTGCCTGTTTTTAAGAATCGCTCGAAATAAATCCAGTGAAATCAATTCTGACATCTTGATTTCAGACTGGATCTGTGTTACCTGTAATCAGGTAACTCTAACTCTAACTTCCTGGTTATCTTTGTACTTAAAGTAACAAATGGCCTTTGAGATAAAGTTCTGAAGCAGGAAAGCAGCCCAGACCACCATGCTGCCACCACCATGTTTGATTGGGTATGATGTTCTTTTTCTGAAATGTTTGTTTCATGCCAGATGTGACGCCTTCCAAAAACTTCTGCTTTAGTCTCATCAGTCCATTAAACACTGTGGCGTCATCAGGGTGTGTTTTGGTAAATGTGGGTCTCTCTCCAGTTTCTCTTTCTTACTGTTCTCACGAACTTTGACCTTACCTGAGGCAACACAGACCTGCTGAATGACATGTTGAGGTAATTTTGGCTCCTGGGAAGGTTCTCCGCTATTCTATGTTTTCTCCATTTATGGATAACGGATCTCGCTGTGGATCCAAAGTGTCACAAAAGGCTTTGAACGCTTTCCAGACTGAATCTTACAAACCTTTTTACCCTACTTCATGTTTTCAGATTCATGCAAGCTGACTTTAAAATTTAAAGTATGACAAAAATACTTTAACACAGCACGGCTAAATGTGGTGCTATTCGACTTTGCTCCATAATATACATGGAAAATATGCTGGGGTATTACCAGGAAGTGAGCTGAACTTTGATTTGTGAGCTTCCAGCAGCAGGAAGCCTTAAAGACATAGTCCGCATATTTGGAAATCTGTTGAGAGGTTATGACCAGTTAATATCTAACCTGCAGGAGACAGCTCTTTTGATGAAACACAGATAATAGCTATCAAGCTACTGCTAATGGACTGAGATAAAAAAAAAAGCAGATTTCATTGTTAACTCCATTCAAATGCTGTTCTGTTTAATCAGATGGTAATTTGGTCTGCTTCAGCCTCTAACAATGAACTTCCTACTTGAAACACAAACTGAAAAAAAACAACAATGTAGCAGTTCAAGTGAGCACAGTTTAATTGGTTTCCTCAGACTGATTCATTTTGCAATCAGTGTTTCACATGATGAACCAATGGGAACCAAAACGACTTCTCCAGTTTACGGTTCCAAGGCCGTCCGACTTCACCGCAGTCATCTGGTCCCGCTGGATATTCATCCGGTCCGCTCTGCTCTGACTGATGCCAGTCTTAAAAAACCTTTTACATATAGACAAATACTTCCACTCATCGCATTTGTCATTATTTCTTGCGACTCCCAAAGGCAGCTGCAGTTTGCAGGTCGATACACGGAGAAAATGCAGGCAGAGGAGAAGAAGAAGAAAATGTGAGAACATTTTTGAAAAAATGATCAGGACCTGTGGCAGCCTGTCAAGGTCGTTGTTTGAACTTCTGAATGTAACGTCACTAAGAGACTCTACTCACTATGTTTTATCCAGCAGCCATGTTGGATTTTGAGATTGGGGTTTGTGGGTTTGGTTTGATTTATTTGTTTAAGATCCGTTCAGTGTCAGCACTCTGACTTCACAGGGCTGATTTCATTAGAGCATGAAACATTAATTTGACCGTCTTTTATTAAAGAGAAAAGTATCATAAAATATATAACAGTGGAAACCATGTTGGCACTAACATCAATGGTCTTCCTTATCTCTCTGCTGCTGGGGGTTCAGCCAATCAGAGACCAGGAAAATTAATGACTGCTTTGCCAACATCAACCAGTCTTATTGTCAAAAATAAGACTGTTCGTTTGTGGCTTGGATTTTTCAGCTGCTCAAGATGCATTTTCTTTTGAATACTTTAGACAGGCACTACAATAAAGAGCCGCATATAACTTGGAGTTAGGTTCTACACAAAACGACATGAATTTGGTGAATTTGCACACTAGAGGTTCCAGTGAATCTCTTGTTCTTACTTTTACTGGAATGTGAATCTGAATATATGTAACACCTGACAAAAATGGAAGTTTTTGACAGGTATGTCTGAAGAGAGCATAAAATAACTGAGTGTGTAATAACTAAACAATCTTTGAGTATATCACATAAAAAACATAATGAGTTTTCTAGACATAAATCTGAATATCATCAAAAAATCAGTGAAAATGGCTGTTATTTTTTGCACAAGCAGTGAAAACAAAGTGGTCCCAGAATAAGCCCTTGAGGAACTCCACAAGTCAGCCATGTGATATTCCAAACACGCCATAGAAAAATAAAATTTTTGACATATTTGGAACCCCATACCGCTGAAGAACAAGTCCTGTTCCTCAGACATGATTCAAGCCTCCATTCATCTCTTTTAATGCCTACACAGTGTGTGTGACTGTATCGCTTCCCATCTCTTATTGTTTCCTTTTATTGTCAGGGTTAATTTTGTTGATTTCATTTCCGAAGTTGAATGTCTGTGACTAATGTTGAAACTGCATCAAACAAACGGGCAATTAAGCCAACAACCAGGAACCCAACCCACTTAGTCAATGCTTAATAACTCATAGCTCAAATAATAAAACAATCACTGAAGCCAACAAAGCCTATATGTGAGATTTATTATTATGACTCAGTTGTTGAGATGTTTTTAGAGATTTAATTGAAGTTGGCAGCAGACGAGCATTTCAGAGAATAGATTTACCCAAACACAGATAAAGCCTCCATTAAATGCTCTGAGGAGGTTATAGTAGCACCTCAGGAGTCAGATAAGAGATGATCAGAGTTCAGGCGTCTGAAAACCTAAAAAACATGAAGCCCTGACAGGGGGCGGGGCTTCTGCTTCTGTCTACAGCAAGTTTTCCCTTCGCGTCTCAGAGATTCAGCCAACATGCCTGAAGCATGACGGCAAACTGGTTGAGCTGGGTGAGGAGAAGAGGACAGAGGAGAAGAGGCATGTAAGAGAAAAGTTTTCTTTCAAACTTCCAGCTGGAAACATGGAGCAAAGCGCGACGCAGCAGCGGAGAAAAACCCGCTGAACGGGGAAGAGGATGGTCGGAAAGTTTAACCTCCGTAAAGCCTGACGAGGAAATATAACAGGGGTGAGTTTATGACAAAAAACCACAGGGTGGGACTGGTTGGTATTGAATAAAACCGCTATGTATCGTTATTAATGTGTAAATATGGCAGTCCTGTTTCTGTTTTAGCTTTAATTCTTTATTTACTTAGCTTTATAAACGAACTTTAGAAGAGTCACTTTTACTCCAAAATCAACTGTTTACTCTATTAGCTTGCTATTTTCTTCTTATTCACGTTTTGAAACTCGATACATGTTATTGTGCCGTGGCTTTCTGTCACACTGCTCGGTTTCACGGTGAACTTAGAAATGGAGACTTTTGGCCAGAGGGAGGAGCCGCACCCAGAACCATCTGCCTTGTCTCCTGTGGTTGGACTCAACTTTATTCCCTTTTTATTCACATTCCAGCCTAACGCTGTTCCAGCAGATCCACTAAAAAAAAAAAAACGATTTATGAGTTTTACTATATAGAAATGTGATATATTCTCCGACTTGCAGCGTATTTCCTGAAGTCTTCCTCGCTCAATAACTATGATTATGATTGTGGTGATAATGGTAGCGGCAGGACAGGCAGTAGTTATTTAAAACAATGTATTTAATTATTTACTTCTTAACTTTTAGATTTGCACATTTTAAGATGGAGCTGAAATGTTATTACTATTATGTTATTATTACAAGATATTATTTTCTATTACTATAATATATAATTATGTAATATTACATATAAATTATGTAGTCAAATTTCACTCAGTAGTAATGTTGTTGTGACCATGGTGTTGGTAATGGTTGTAGTTAATTAAATGATAAATAATTACTTTTTACCTGTATATTTGCTTATATTTGCTTATTATTGTTATAGTCATGATGTTGTAATGATATCAGTCATGTAGATATAGTTATTTAAATAATCACTATTTAATACATAATCATTACTTATTTATTTTATTATTTGGTGCTGGTAATTGTGTGTTAATGATTTATTTATGATGATAGCAACTTATAACCTTATTTTTATTTTATAGTCATTATCATAGGACTATTTAGAGTAACAACAAGAATTCTTTTTTTCTGTTACAATCGTGATTATGTGGTGATTTGTATTTTTCTAATGAACTAAATGACACAACACTAAATCAAAGTATATCTTATTATTTTGCCCTATATTAATGTGTGACTCTTACTGTAATTCTGACTTATTGTATGTTTTTTCTTTTCATTTACATGTAAAGTCTAGTATCTCCATCCTCTTCCTACGCTTCTGATACAGTCAAACTAATGTTTAGGTCAGATTCCTGAAGCTGCTCCGTCTTTGTTTTTTCAGTGAAACTCATGTTTTGCTTTTGATTCTTGAGTTTTGACAAACAAATATTTTAAATCTAAGACAGTATGTGATGTAAATCAGTCAAACTGCATTGAGTTATTTTAATTTTTATTCCTGGAACTGCAGCATGGCGCGCCGCTCTCAGTGTTCCTCTGCTGGGGATAACCCCCTGGACCCCAACTACCTCCCTCCTCACTACCGGGAGGAGTACCGCCTGGCTGTCGACGCCCTGGTGGAGGACAGCTTGAAAGGATACTATCAGTGCCTCCAAAATGTGGACGTGGTGGACTTCCTGTCCCCGACTGAGATCCAGTACATCCAGAGCGTCGTTCAGCCTCCGAAGCAGAGCATCCTCTCTGAGCAGCAGTTCCTGGACAGTGAGGGAGAAGGCTCCTCGGACACCTACTGGCCCATTCACTCCGACCTGGACGTCCCTGGTCTGGACCTCGGCTGGCCTCAGATCCATCACTTCATTGAGCCCACAGAGGTCACGACCCTGGTTAACCCCCCTGAGCCGGACATGCCGAGCATCAAGGAACAGGCCCGGCGGCTGATCAAGAACGCCCAGCAGGTTGGCCTCTCTCAAACCTTCTTCACCTTCCTTTCAAAGCGTCCCACCTGTGTTGTATTTTTAACTATCATCTCATTCTCGGCTTCTCTCTGCTCAGGTCATCGCTATAGTGATGGACATGTTTACTGATGTTGACATATTTGCGGATATTCTCAACGCCGCTGGGAGGAGAGTTGCTGTCTACATCCTGCTGGACGAGCAGAATGCTGATCTCTTTGTGAACATGGTGGCCAACTGCAGAGTCAATCTGCAGGCCTTCCCAGTGAGTACAGCTTCTTATGCAGTTTACTGAAAAAATTACATTTTGCTGCAAATAAAAGCAATAATGCATGACTTAAAACAGTTCAAGGTTATGCTTCAGTTGTTTAAAAGAGGTTATTTTCTGTGCCTGCTGCAGACAGGGAGTGGAGCTTCACACGCACTGACACACAAGCCCATTGCTTTTTGGTCTTTTCGTGGAAATTTCTCTCATAATCATGTATTTATCATGCCACCGGCTCTGTTGCCTAGTGCCGTTTCCAAAATAATGGTGCGGAAAAGCAGAAGTACTGTGGTTAGCATAGCTGTTGGTAGATAGTTTCACAATCCAAATAAAGGAACCTTATCAAGCTTTTCTTTACACTGTAATCCATGAACGTTCAGGTGAATTAGCCATAAAAATGAACTGGTTTGTCAGTATTTTTCCTTTTTCTTATGTAACCGATTTAAATCAGGTTAACAGCACATATTAGCATTGCTAGAGGGATATAGCTCTGCCTCCTAACTTAGCTAGCAGCTCAAAACATTTTCACATGCATGACCTGCTGATTATTAATGATGGGACTGGATTTTATGTGTCCTGCAGTTCATACGCCTGAGAACAGTATCTGGAATAACATATCAGTGCCGCTCTGGGAAATCCTTCAAAGGCCAGATGATGGATCGCTTCCTGCTGACCGACTGCAGAGCTGTGCTGAGTGGAAATTACAGGTGGGCTCCTTTAAATCCAACATGTTATTGATAAAGATCTCCCAGTACAGATGTGTAAAAAAGCCTTAAAATGAATCCATCTTTTGTTGCAGCAGCATAAAGTCTTGTCATGCAAAGACAGTTTCTTGTTTCTTGAAAGTTTCTATATTTGTTTTCCTGCTCTAGCAGCTAAATGCTTTGCTGTAATGAGGCCATGCACTCTTAACAAGCTTCGCAGGCCCTCAGCATCACTCCACCGCCCGCTGTCAGGTCCCATCTGTGGTTCTTTTTCATAGAGTGCTTGTTGATTAAAATCTCAAATCTCCTCTGACTAAAGTAGCTTCCCGTTGATGTGTTTTGTTTAGTATCTAATAGTTGCTATGGAGACTTGAAAACAAAAGCCTTGTTTGTTACTGATGTGGTTGTTTCAAATTAAAACTAAAAGCTATCTGTTATTCACTATGTAGGTATAGGTAACCTTAGGTCAAAACCAAATGAATGCATCAAAGTAAGGAAGATTATTGAATTTAAAAAGTGAAACCAACATTTGGTAGATTTTACAGGGCTGTTCACTTCAAGCTTTTATTTCTGGAAGGTTTTATGATTATAGCTTACAGGAAATGGAAAAACCCTATATTCAGTTTCTACATAAGTTTGGATAGGAGATCAATTAAAAACAGGTGACTGAGTAGAAACAGGGTGCAGCTGTGAGAGGAGACCAAGAAAGAGCTGGAGAGGAAGTAAACAATTACAAAGGGGAAACAACAAGGAAGAGCAAGAAAAACTAAGCTGAGTACAAGCAATGAACAAGAATAAATTGAGCAGAAATTAACAGAGGACTAAAGTTATACAGGCTAAGCAAAAATAAACATACAAACAGAAAAAACCTCAAAGTAACCCAAATAGCCTCCAGATATGACAGAAACGTCATTTTAGATGAAGCTACGATCATCAAAATGTACAGAAATAACACCTAAGATGTAAGTAGCCATTGTTTGGTCTTTCCCATCTCGATGAAGAATGTATAGAAGTAAAGAAAGTCACAGTTTACAAATTAAAACGGCAAAAGTCCAAATTATTATTTATTTATTACCAATTACTAGAGGCTTGCACAATTTTCTTAAAAATAACCCTTTAATGTGGGATTTTCTCCTCTGTATTTATGTACTCAAATTTAATATTGAAAGGTTAAGCTTCAACAATAAAAGATTGATTTACTTCGAGGCTTTGTGCACATCTTTATAAGTGTGAAGGCTGCTGTGCTCTTGTTCTTAAGTTTGTCTCTAAGATGGTAACCCCATCTGGTTGTTGTCTTCCTCCAGCTTCATGTGGTCTTTTGAGAAGCTGCACCGCTGCATGGCCCACCTCTTCCTGGGACAGCTGGTGACCACCTTCGACGAGGAGTTCCGGATTCTCTTTGCTCAGTCGCAGCCGCTGAATGTTGAGCACATGCTTGCTCAGATGGAGGATTTAAAAGTTTTACAACAGAAACAATTTCCCAATGAAAGCACTTCACTGTACAGAGACCCTAAAAGACTCATATCTGTGGACATTCCTTCTGATGACTGGGGAGGACATCTGTATGATGAACCACCCGACGGGAATTTGAGGATTATGGCTCTAAATAGGCAGGGGTCCCTTCGCGGCCCTGCAGATGTGTATAACAGGTTTGGTTCCCAACAGTCGCGCATGGACCCCAGTTTTGACCAGGGTCCTTCACGGCATCTGATGACAGATAATCCTGCCTTAAAGCGTCACTCTTATACTGAAGATGTTCCTGGCAGATACCCATTCCCATTAATGCCACAACAGGGAATGCCAGACTCTGAAACAAGGGGAAAACCTCTTCATTGGGGCCAGCAGCCTTTTCCTGGACCAGGACCAGGACCAGAAGAAGACTACAGCAGCTATGATAAGTTCTGGAACCAAGGCTATCTGCCTGAGCAGTACCCTGTACCAGCTTTACAACAAGAAGTACCACCAGAATTTGATCCTGTTCTTAACTATTTATCATCCACCAGAAATCTAGATGTTGATCAAGGCATAGATAAACTACAACCACCAGTGGATTTTTCATTTACTTCCCCTCAACCCAAAAGACTGGGGATAGGGCAGCCATACGCCTGTCAAACCTCTCCAACCCCTTCCAACTCTGCTGATCAGAAGCCTTTTTTCCATGACCTTACCTTGAACCGCAAGGATCCCACTGTGAAACAGAAGCTGAGAAATTGGAGGATTGGCTCATACCTTAGTACATATGATAATCCAGAGGAAGAAGGCCTGCCGATGGTGTCAACTCAGCCGACAGACACTTTTGAGGAACCTCTGAATCCCAACCAACAAACGGCCCAGCTGCCAGATCTACCAGCTTCTAAAATACCCAATGTCAAAGAGTTTAAGGTTACCACTGTACCTAGAGTCAGCCAAATGCCAGGCTTTGTCAAAGCAGTCACACAAGAGAAACCGAAGAAATTTCTGGATGACCCTGATCCAGTGGTGATAGAAACCAAAACCGCACCAGCATCCTCTGAAACCTCCTACACAGCTGAAGGAAGAAAAACTGAGGAGGAGGACCAAAAACTGCCAATAAGCACAGGGCTTCAAAGGGATGACTCTTTCAGGAGAAAATACAATCCAGGGGGGCTAAGAACCTCCAGATTGAGGTCTTCACTGATTTTCAGCTCCCTGGAGCAGCAGACCCCTCAAGAAACTACGACTGCAGACCAAGACGATGAGGAAGGTGACAAAACCAAAACCGAACAGGCCAAACTCCCCCTTGTTTCACAGGTTTTGGGGCAAAGGAGATCTAATGCAAGAGAACCTTTTGAGTGGAGTCGTTACATCAAATCCACTTTGGAAACACTCAAACCAGATGATGTAAGCAAAAAAGAGAAGAACAAAGACGCATCAAAGGGGAAAAATTCCCAAGACCTCTCAGATAACCCGGAGGCAAAGGAGTCCATAAAACCAACAGATGTAGAGCAAGATAATGTTTCACTATTGATGCCTCAAGTCAAGCTCCCTGAACTAAACGCACCCAAAACTGATCAACCGGTACAACCGACTGAACCTCTGCTCACTGATTTAGATATGAGTGATCCAGATAAGAGGCTCATGTTTTTTAAAGAACTAGCAGCAAAACGTAAAGCTGCTAAAGCTGCAGAAGCTCAAAAGGAAAAAGAAAAGGCAGAGTTAAAACCGCAATCAGAGCTGAAAAACATGTCAGTTTGCCAGAAGGAAGAGTCTCTTCCAAAAGGAACTCCTGAAACTTCAGTCGAAAATATCAGCAACAAGGACTCTAACATCCCAAAAACTTCTACTGAACTACAGGTCCAGCCTACGAAAACTGAGTTGGACAGCCAGTCAGTAGCTGGCCTTTCTGTTTCTGTAGAAACAGGTGACCCTCCAAGTAAACCTCTGGAAGACCCGACTCTGCCAAATCCTTTTGTTAAAGAAAGTTTATCAGCACTGATTCCTCAGTCTAAGCCAACATCAGTTGAACTGCCTAAAACCGATCAACCGGTACAACTGCCCAATCTTTTGTTCACATCTCCATATATAGATATGAGCGATCCTGATAATAGGCTCATGTTCTTTAAAGAGTTGGCAGCAAAACGAAAAGCTTCACAAGCTAAAAAGGGGGAAGAGGAGGCCCAAATAAAACCACAGGCAGATCTGCAGAACACGTCAGTGTCACAGAAGGAAGAGGATCCAAAAGGAACAACAGAAAGCATGGAACCTTCTGTACCAAAGGGTTCATCAGAAGATAGCACTACATTGTTCACAGAGACATCAAACTCAGAGTCATCACCTTCCTTAAAATCACCCTCTTTGAAGCTTGATGAAAATACCAGGAAGCAGGATAATCTTGTCAGAAGTGATCCCAGTACCCTCAGTACTTCTGGAGAACAAGCACAAGAAGTTTCTGTTGAATCGGTGAAAACAGACTTAGAAAGGCGTTCTGCTGAAGAAACCGAAGCTAGTCAGAGCAAATCATCAGAAAACCCAACTGTATCAGAACTTTCTGTCCTGAAGAACTCACCCAAGCAAGGAAATGTTGCTCACACTGCCGTTTCATCCCATGGTGAAGGTGCTGACAAAGGAGAACCTCCTACTTTAGAATATATTTCAATAATTCCTAGTTTAGGGGAAGGTTTATCATCTACTACTCCCCAAAACACTGAATCAATTCAGTTAGAAACCAGTATTTGCTCTCTTCCTCTTCCCTCGGAAGCAGAAACTACATCAGAAATAGACTCAGTGCAAGTCTCTACCTCTGATACTCCTCCACTTGACTCAGGTTTGCATAACCGCCTTGCCACGACAGAACAGACCTCATTTTCTGATTCTGCCCAAGAAGTGTACAGCTCTACGGATATTAGTACCACAACATCATCAAATATTGATGAAATTAAAGCTCAGGAATCTGTTAGCTCCTCACAGCAAGAGCCCTCCAATGAAAATGTACAAACCTCTGATCAAACTCATCTAAATGCTGTTTCCCAGTCTGCTTCATCTGAGGACACCTCAGACGCTGATGCTGCAAATACAGAACCTGTTATTTCTCCAGACAAAAAGACTGCTGATCTGGAGCCAGACAAGTTAAATGCCACCACAGAGACAAACGGGACAAAATCTTTTGCTGGTACACCTTTAGTTGACGGTTTAGAGAAAAATGTTACTGAATTAGGACAAGAGGAGTCAGTTGCAGAAGAGTGTGAGGCCCTTAAATCACCTGAAGATGTGAAAGCTCAAAGCACATCTCCTGCTGTTTGTCCATCTGTACCTGATTCCACTTTGCCTAGTGAATCTGGTCCTGAAGGCTCAGTCTCTGAACCAGATTTGGAAAAGACAGTTTCATCTGTCACAGTTCCAGTTGACAACCAACCTGCAGATGTACCTACGGAAACAGGATCACTTGAAAGCACAGAGTCTCCTAAAGCCTCACTGTTGGAAAAAAGTGAACTTCCTCAAGAAGTGGCAATACAAACTGCTCCGTCCTCCAACCTCAAGATAACAGACTTGGCCACACTCTCAGTTCCTAAAACATTATCATCTTCCTCTACGTCTGAGTCAGACCAGTCAGGTTTGGACCCTGAAGATAAGGTATCGGTAACCAGTGTCTCTACAGAGCAAAACTTATCAGATACAAACTCAATATCCAATGACTCTCAACCAAAATCAGAGGAATCTTTTGATCAGCCAACAGCTCAATCACTGAGCAGCCCAAGTGAACCTACCACGGTGGCCCCAGCTGATGCTGATTTTCCATGCAAAATATCTGAAGCAGTCACTCCTCAAAACCAAACACCAGAACCAGCTGCACCTCAGGAGAGTAGTAAAAAAGAGGCTGAGTTAGGGGAGACAGATGAGAAAAAGTCCAACGATCTAGAGGACAAAGATAAGAGCCAGAAGCCATCCACTGAGGATCCTGCAAGCAGGGAGAAAACGAAAGACCAATCAAAGCAGAGTATCTGCTCCGAAACAACAGAGGTGACATCCAAGCAGCCCAAATCGAGTCAGTCTCGCTACCACTCTTCAACAGTGAACGTGATCACAAGCAGCAACCTCCGAGATGACACTAAGCTGCTCCTGGAGCAGATTTCTGCCCAATCCCAGAGCAGGAACGAAGCAACTAAAGAGTCGCCCGTCACAGACGACGAGAAAGAAGACAAGGCTGACAAAAAGGCCAGAAACGAAAAGGAGTTGGGGTACAGGACATACAACAGGGGGCAAACTAAATCAACTCAGGAGAAGGAGAAGCTTTTGGAGAGGATTCAGAGCATGAGGAAGGAGAGGAAAGTTTACAGTCGTTTTGAGGTAGGAATCTGTTACCAGTTTCATTTAGGTCTTACATAAACATCTGATTGCATATGTAGTAAATTATTTTCTCTGTTTACTTTCTCAACAGATGGCACCTTAGATGGAATCCAAAGGATGTTGAGAAAAGGGAAAGACATTATTTGTTTCTGCAAGATGTCTCTTGCTTTTGCTGCAAACAGGATTTCTACGCACAGAAGGTTGAGGGCACCGACGTTGCCTTCACTTACCTTCACCTGATGAAACTAACAGCAGGACAGAACGCTGCAAAGCTGTTCAGCGGCACGCCCCATGTTCAGTAAAGGATTTGCATCATAATTTTACTTGCAGAAGACATGATCAAAGCTGTATTTACTGACTGCATGGGTAAAGTGCAATGTGTGCAACAGGATTTTTATGTGGTGACGCCTGTTTTTGCCTTTTTACTGCAGCACTGACTAAAGTCAACTCATTATGTGAGCTTATAAAATCTGAAGTAACCAGAATTTGCAAAGCTGGTAAAACTGTACTATAATTTGTTCTGTAATATATTGTTTTCATTCACTTTAAAGAAAATATGACAGATGTTTGTAGATTGTGGAGTTGAAAGAGGTGAATGTGTAGATTATGTTGATGCATGAGTACAAAGAAAATCATGGAACTACCAGAAAGGACCAGCAGACTGAGAGAAAATCTCCCCTTAAACTGGATTTACAACAGAAAAGTGGTATTGAAACCAAATGTGATACTTTGCTCATTCAATATGAGAGACGTTGAAATTAAAGATTATTTTCAAGCTGGTTGTATTAAAAGTCCATTATATATAAATTACCCCAAATTGCACATTTTTATCTATATTCTCATAAGAAGATCTCTTGATACTATTTGGTGTTTTAATTATTTGTTTCTTCTTGTTGCCTAATGATCATTTTATACTGAAACTTTGAAATCCTTGAATGGAAGCTGAATCAAATCATGGCGTTTCCTTTGGCGCCATCATGTGGTCAAAATATTACACAAATCTTTAAATACTTGGAATTTGCATCCGATCTATCATACTCTGTCTCGTGTCAATTTTTTTGATATTTTAACAGCCAGAAACTACAATGTCATGTAGTCTGATTTGAAACTCATAAGTTAGAGAATAATGTGATGTGGAAGAAAATATACAAAATATGGTTTGCATATTTTGCAAACCATATTGCACTATGATCCAGTGCAACCAGTTATTCTCAGAACTCAGTAAATATGGAAATAGGCTTGCTGTATACACTTTAGTGAACAAACATCATCATGAAGACCAAGGAGCTGCAGACAGGTCAGGCAAAACATGTTGGAGAAGCTGGCAGTGCTGGAGAGACCCACAGTTCAGGTGGGACGATAGAAAAAACGAATAAATCATTAAATCATTAGTTATACACTCTGTAAATTGGCCTCAACTAGTGTTTGTTTTAAATAAAATGTGTTTTATTATTGTGTATATAGTACAAATGATGTACAGTTATACTTTTGTTTTAAACATTAGTTTGAATAGAGAAGTGATTTGATTTTTTTTTACTTTAAATGTTGTATTTTTAACCAATTGATCAGATTTTACACTCTGAAACTCAGCAATTTCGTACTATTTTGTTGTCTGACATACTGCAGCCAACAAAATTTCATTGTATTGCTGCATGCAGTAACAATAATGTTCTCCATTTCTCTTCTTGGTCATTGAATGTGTGCATTTCTGACTGAAACATTGGCATCATTGTATCCGTTTTGTTCATGTTAATGTGTATTTAAAGACAAGTTTGAATTTTAAAAATTTTACAATCTCTGATCAAAAATCTCACAACCTTCATATTACCTCCATTCTCCATATTACCTTCATGACTTCGCAGGGGTCGTGACCCCCCACGTTAAAGACCTCTGCTCTTAATGAACAAAGTTGCCAGAGATATAATCCAAAATAATTAATTTTGCTCAAGATAAACACAGGTCACAAAATGTCTTTGGAGTGCTTTGCCATTTTTATGCAGTTGTACTTGGAAGTCATTAAAGTCAAACAGGAAGCTACATGAAGTCAGAGGATCACAGCCCAACTTCAGGTCACTTGTTCCATCTTCGTGTTTGTAGACTTTTTTTTTTCCAATTAAAAAAATAAAATAAATTTAAACTAAAGAAGCAGCGGGAGCACTGTCGCCTCGCAGCTAGAAGGTCCTGGGTTCTTTTCCCGGCCCAGAATCTTTCTGCACGGAGTTTGCATGTTCTCCCTGTGCATGCATGGACTCTCTCCGGGTACTCCGGCTTCCTCCCACAGTCCAAAAACAAGACTGTTAGGTTAATTGGTCTTTCTAAATTCTCCTTAGGTGTGAGAGTGTGTGTGTCTGTGTGTGTGTGCATGGTTGTTTGTCCTGTCTGTCTCTGTGTTTGCCTGCGATGGACTGGCAACCTGTCCAGGGTGACCCCGCCTCTCGGTTGACAGCTGGAAATAGGCACCAGCAACCCCCCATTGGGATAAGGGTGTAAGAAGATGAATGGATGGATGGATGAATGGATGGAAGCAGCGGGAGCATGAGCATCTTGAAAATGCTCATGTTGAATTTCTGGTGGATTAATTCAGTTATTTTTTTCTTGTGAATCACAAAAGCCATCGATTAGACTTACTTACTTTTCTAAATAATGTTATTAATACAGTAGTAGTTCTTAGAAAACGTAAAAACGACGACCACCCCTCAGCTGTTTACAAACGGTACAATCCAGCCCTGAATAGTGGACAGCTTGATCATGTGACTTTCGCATTCCATTCTTTCTACGGAAGCCTGTAGGAGTGTTCGGATTGGCCCTGCAGACAAAGAACTGCTAACGGTTTTGACAGGTTTGGAGAGACGCCGAGTCGCCGACGACAGCTGTGTTGAAATGTAACTAATTTATAAATATCTCGCCTACGTATGTTCACAAAATAAAGAAAATGGTAAGAATATTTATTTTTTGTCATTTTAAGATTTTTCAGAAGATGACTCTAAAACAGACTGGACCGGAAGTAACCTATGAAATGCGCCATATTGACAATAATAAACACCGTTACACAGCACTACCGAGACTTTCATTGTTTTTTTTTTTTTTTTGTTGTTGCTTTTTGCATTGTAGCACATCTTATGTAAGTAGTAAATAATAATTTGTTTTTGCCGAGAGCCATTCAATGGCGAACCGGATGTGATCGGCTGCGACGATGATAAAATTATCTGTATGTGTTGTTGCATTTTAAATAAATAATAAAATAGATTAGTGTTTCAAAAGGCTCTTTCTGTTGCGCAGATTGTAAGTGTCGGCAAAAGAAGCATTAATAAGAAGATTAACTTCAATGTGTCGCCCGCTTCTTCCTTTATACTACCTGCTTTTGTTTGGTTAAATTTTCATCTGGAATGCAAATATCAACAAGTACTATTTTTTTAAAATTTTGTGAATGTAAAATATGTTCGCTTAAGCAGTGATCCCATTGAAGTACCTCCGAGTGATATTTTATTTATCAAACGTGTTGCAACAAGAAAAAACATGCACATTTACATTTTATTTGTTAATTTCATATTTTTTTTCTCATGCAACTGTTATGTTTCTTTATGTAAAATGAGCACAAAGTACTTAATGTTTGTTTTGGGGATCAAACATTTGGTTCCTGTTAACGGACTATTTAGATCAAGCTCCTTCACCTTTTGCAGCCACTCTTTGCTCACAGAGCTTCTTTTTCAAAGTATGAAATTGTTAGTTGTTCAGAAAATGTTTCAGATCAGTGTAGCTGGCTGATTTTATTGGGCTAAGGTCGATCACCAGCTTCCTCCTTGTTATATGTCCTTTTCTATACTCCTTCAGTTGGCTATATAATGGTTCCCACTTTGATCCCAAATGACAGGTTTTTTGGTGTCCAGTTTGACAGTGGCTGTTGGGAGCAGGATCGTCTGGAAGACGGCATCCAGTCGGACGGACTGATGCCTGGAGACAAAACCTCTGGAAGAGGGCATAAGTCCTCCAACACCTTCTTCATGGAGACTGGTCCTGGAAATCAAGTCCCTCAGGCCGCCTGCGTGAACTTGGAGCCCACTGTTATTGGTAAATCTCACCACGTTTGGGAACGATGTAGAAAAACATTGCTTGTCTTTCTATTAGTACTGTCAACTGATTAAAAATGAATCATGATCAATCACTATGCCTAACTTTGTGAACTTGAAATATAAATATGTATGCAGTCGTGGTTCTTGCTTCTGAATGTGCGACATGTAAGATGTTGAGTTCGTACACATAGATGTATTCTACATGAGCGCTTCGATGAAACCCCGTTCCCTTTCAGTTCTGGGATCATCATGCGGTTTTCTGGTTTTAAATGCTGCTGCTAACTGTGGCGGTAGACACATCTGTTATTCACTGAAACAACTCGATACCTTCATACTTGCCTTGACTTGTGCATTTAATTTGATATTCAATGTGCTTATCAGATGATAGTCCAGCCAGCAGCTGTTGTAGCTGCACTGTGTAACTCCTGAAACTTTGAAAAATGTATCAACCTCCGCAGAAAATTCATTACTCGATGGTCAGGGTTTTTTTTGCACCTGTTGATGCAATGACAGGTTCTACTATAACTTTTCTGTGTCAGTCCAAGTCATTCACCCAACACCATGAGTCCATGTTGTTCCTTCTGATAAAATTAAAGTACAAACTAGTTGCTAAATAAAGACTGTAGTCAAACTTGCACACCTAATGCAATGTTACATTGACATGCACACTTGGGCTAGCGATGCAACACAAGAAAGTTGAAAAGTTTTCAACCTTTGTTGCCATCTGCTGTCGTAGAAAACATTCACCTTTCACCTTTTATTTGTCTCAGAACGTGCTGCTGTGAACTAGGTAAACCTCCACAGGAGAGAGGCTTTTAGGGTAAAATAGGTAACTCGGTTAATTTACATTACTGTCATAATGCATTAAAATATTCTAATCACATGCATTGATATTGACAGCCCTACTTTCTATGCACTTTCACTTTCAGACAAACTTTTCTTAAATACGCACTCTCTCTTTTAGATTGTTTGTATCCTAAGTTTTTGTAGACTATTTATCTTTTGTTCCTGTTATTTTAGGATTATTTGACAGTTACTAACATCTGGTGTGAATTTAATGTCAAGACCCCTTTAAGAAGTGTTGAAGCTGAGAAACAGTCTAGAATAGATACTTCCTTAAATATATGACGTGTTTCAATGTTTCCAGCAGATGTTAAGCAGATACTGATGGTTAAAGAAGAAGCTCCAGAAGACGAAAAACCTAATGTGGACCTGTATGACCTTAAGCTCCACCACATAAAGGAGGAAGAGGAGGCTGTCTGCATCAGTCTGGGGGAAGAGCTGCAAAATGTGAAGGAGGAGGTAGAAGGTGCCATGAAGAGTGAGGATGATGAACAATCCCCTCTGCTCTCACAGCTTTATCAAGATCAAATTAAAGACAGAGAACTTCCAGAAGCAAAGAATGAAGGACATTTTATCAAGACAGAAGATTATGAAGATGATTCCAACTTCTTAGAGTCTGAAGACACCAAGAAGGAGGAAGAGGACGATGATGTAAAGCACCCCGTCTCTGAGATGAAACACTTGGACTATGGACTGAAAACTGAGAACATGGACAATGACTGGATGGAGAGCAGAACTCCTGAGTCAGTTGGAAACCAAGCTAACAAACCAGATTCAGAAATAGAGTCTCCATGCTTGTTGGATATGAAGAAATGTGCTACAGAGTACAAAAATGTTGATTCACAAAGGAAGGTCCAAACTGGAGAGAAGTTTAACTGTGAAGACTGTGGCAAAACATTTATTAGAAAACAAAATTTAAGCAGGCACATGAGAAGCCACACAGGGCAGAAACCTTTCTGTTGTGATCTCTGTGGACACAGATTTAGCGAAAAATCATATTTAACCGCACACATGAGAATCCACACAGGTCAGAAACCTTTCTCTTGTGATATCTGTGGGCATAAATTTAACCAAAGAGCACATTTAATCATGCACATGAGAATCCACACGGGACATAAACCTTTCTGTTGTGATATCTGCGGACATAGATTTAGCCAAAAAGCAAATTTAATTATGCACATGAGAATCCACACGGGAGAGAAACCTTTCTGTTGTGATATCTGTGGACATAGATTTAGCCAAAAATCATATTTAACCAGACACATGATAATCCACACAGGACAGAAACCTTTTTGTTGTGATATCTGTGGACATAGATTTAGCAAAAAAGCACAATTAATCTCACACATGGAGATCCACACACGACAGAAGCCTTTTTGTTGTGATGTATGTGGACACAGATTTAGCTATAAATCATACTTAAAGACACACATGAGAATCCATACAGGACAAAAACCGTTCTGTTGTGATATCTGTGGACACAGATTTTTTCAAAAAGCCAATTTAAACAGACACATGGTGATCCACACGGGACAGAAACCTTTCTGTTGTGATCTCTGTGGACATAGGTTTTTCCATAAATCACAGTTAAACACACACATGAGAATACACACAGGACAGAAACCTTTCTGTTGTGATATCTGTGGACACAGATGTAACCGAAAAACACTTTTAAATAGACACATGAAAAGTCACACAGGAGAGAAGCCATTCTGTTGTGATGTTTGTGGACACAGATGTAGCCGAAAATCACATTTAATCATACATATGAGAATCCACACAGGAGAGAAACCTTTCTGTTGTGAAATCTGTGGATACAAATTTAGACATAAATCAACTTTAAGCACACACATGATAATCCACACAGGAGAGAAAATATCTCTGTTATGATGATTCAAACTGCACAGCTGCTGTTGGCTGTGAAATATTTATGCGTCACCATTCACTTTATTTCGAACATTCTACTTATTGAACATTTTCAAAGTTATAACAGTCCTGTACAGTGCACATACAAATTATTTAAGACGTGTAGCAAATACTGAATACATCCACATCAATGTCCTTAAGTGTTATATTTCAGGCGGTTGTCCTCGGAGTTCTCAGCTACTCCCAGCACTCTACCAAGTGTTACTGTAAAAATGTCCTCCTGACATTAAATCTTAGACTTTCCTGAGAAATGTAGCCTGATATCTAGTATTTCCACATATGTATTGGGTAATTTAGAGAGGCTCTAGTTTTGTCTTAACTACAGTGATCCCTTGTTTTTCGCGGGGTTGTGTTCTGAAAATAACCCGCGATAAGTGAAATCCGCGAAGTAGTT
This sequence comes from Poecilia formosa, assembly GCF_000485575.1. NCBI lineage: Eukaryota > Metazoa > Chordata > Actinopteri > Cyprinodontiformes > Poeciliidae > Poecilia > Poecilia formosa. The sequence goes on along the minus strand of NW_006800452.1, from coordinate 73,182 downwards.
ACCTTTAATTTTTACAATTATTATACAGCATAAATAAATACTCTACATTGAAACCAAAGAACAAAACCTGTTTTCAGGTCAGTGGATGTGCGTGTTCATCAATCGGGCCTTAATGTGATCTGGAGTCGTGTCATTAAAGCGTCTCCTCCAACCTGCCCTGAGAGATTCACAGCTGTTCCTACGGCAGAGCGATGGATCTTGCCAAGCGAGCCTCTGGTCTGGTTTTGTTGCCTCTGGCTACTTTTTTTTTTCCAGCTGGCATTCAAAGTTTCAGCTTTCATCTCCTCAATGGTCAATCTGTATTACTTATATTTAAATACCGTAAGGTTATTGTCACTCAGGTAGAGAAGGAGCTCAGAGACTGTTTAGCCAATCAGAATGCAGAACACAATGCACTGTGAAAAAACTGAACAAAAAAATCCGCGAAGCAGCGAGACCACGAAAGGTGAACCACGTTATAGCGAGGGATCACTGTCTACATGTACAAAAATATAGAGACATTTTGTTAGATATTACACTGAATTTCTCTGAATCCAAAAACTTATGGATAGTTTTGAGAGTAAAAGTAAAATTTCCTCCCATATTTCTGTGTTGATATTTTTAGTTGATTCTCCCATAATTTTATTAGAAATGGTAGTTTGTATTCAACTGTTGTAGTTTGGCAAAAAAAAAAATTGGATACAAAGTGAACTTGTTTGAGACTATCTAGAAGAGTCTTTTCTAATCAGTTAAAGTTATCTGGGACATTGAGAGGAATCAGTGACTGATCTAAAAGTATTTATGAAATTCCTTCATTTGTAGTTTCTGTATGGCCTGTTGGGACTCAAATGTTTTGAATTTTCCTCCGTCCCACAGATCATTTATATTTCAAGTTTCTGCTACAAACCAGCTCTGAAAATTAGATCCAGTCACTGTTGTTAAACAATTCAGTTTATGTTTGGTACAAAATCATTTCCGCAAAGAAATCCAGGTACTCCAGACATTAGTAATTAGAAAATAGCATTTTCCTGTAATTGGTGATTCATTTGTGCATCAATCAGGCAAATTGCAGTTTGGAGAAGGTTGCTTCAGTCTCCAACCATGTTGCTCTAGGTTCAGCAGTTTCCAAAATGAAATAATTGTGGCTTGTATTGAGATTTCATCTATTGTTCAGATTGAGCAGTAGCACACGTGCATTTAGTGGGTGCATTCCCACCAGCCCTGTTTAGTCTGCTATAATCAAACTCTAGTTTGTTTGTCTAGCAAGTCCAGTTCGTTTGTGGAGGTGTGGATGCGTAGTCGAACTCTAATGCAAACCGAAAAAGCCCTAAACCTGAACACCTGAGTCTTGGTTCGGCTAAAGTTGACTCTGGAGCAGGTTGAATGCTTATGTGGATGCAAGAGGACCAGAGACCGCTCCAAAAGCAGGAAGCGGACAGTAGTGCAGGGTATTCTGGGTAAATGGAGTAAAAATAAATACATAAGTCTAGCACTACAGGGTGAAATGGTTTGTAGTCTTTAGCCAGAGACAAAAGAGGAATTCTACAACCTCTAAAATCCAACAGTTCTCCATCTTTGTTTACATTTTGTGAAGAAGGAAGTTGTGCTGGTTTTCCTCTGAGGTTTTCCTTCAGTCGTTGTTGACAGAAACAGGGGAAACAGGTTGCTCAAAGTGTTTGGATCGTTTGACAGTGCAGTGTGAAAGCGAATCGCATCAGCAGAAAATCTAACAAATATTGCAAGTTTGGTCTCCAATCGAACCAAGACTACCGGATTATCAAGTATAAAAACACCCAAAGTCCACGTGTGTCTCCACACAAGGCGGATTGTTTCTGTGATGCCACAAGATGTTGATGCTGCCGTTACCAACATCAAAACCGAGCGCACCATCCAGTTTGTGGACCCGCTGGTTTCAAGGTGGCATCGACAACCAGCTTCCCACTGTGGTTCCTGGTGGAGACATGGCCAAGGTCCAGAGGGCCGAGTGAAGGTTGAATAACACCATGGCTGTTGCAGAGGCCTGGGCTTAGCTCCACCACATGGTTGACCTGATGTACGCCAAGCGTTCCTTGTTTCATCGGAGTGAGGATGAGGGCATGGAGGACGGGGAGTTCTCTGAGGCCAGGAAGGACATGGCTGCACTAGAAAAGGATTGTGAGGAGGATGGAATCGGTTCCATTGAAGAGGAAGGTGAGGGAGGAGAGGAATACTAAAATGGCCACAAAGTTTCCTGAAACAAGTTCTGTAGAAGTTCAGAAGTTTTTAAACATGGTGTTTTGAAGAACTTTGAAATGTTGGCACCACAACCAATTATTGGATGAATGTTCATAGATTGAAAATAATTATTTATGTTTGAACTTTACATTCCATCGTGTGGTAAGAAACTATTTTGTCTTTGTTTATCCAACACATGTCTATGAATCAATAGAAAAATACTTAAAATCTGTTCAGTAAGAATGTAAATACTCTGTTCCTCTTTATGTGATTAGATTGACTCTGGAAAATATTGAAAATGTGACCTTGTGCCTGTTAACAGGAATCTTCTTTAATTCTCTGTGGTGCTTACATGGTGACTGGGTATTTATGCATTTTATTCCCCAATAAAAACTAAATTATTGGAGTTGGTTTCCTACAATTGCATTTCATGAAATGAACAGATTAAATATAAATATTAAATATTCACACAAAGAGAATATTTTCTATTTATTTTAATGTTTTCCACAAAAAGTAAACACTGAAGAGGAAACGATGGGACCTGGTTGATTTTATCAGGTCTAAATATATCAAAATGTGCTATTCATTGGGTTTGGATAACTTGCAGATCTGTCCAAGATTAATCAGCTGTTTCTATTGTGAACAAAACATACTCACTTGTTAAAGAATTGAATATTCTTTATTTTTTAGACTGCAATTTCAGGTCAAACTGTACACATGAATCTTTCCTCAGAGTTTAATGTAAATACTGGGGATCCAGGAGGCCTGAGGGCTGCAGGCAGCTCTGCTTTACCTGGATGAGATGTTGGAGGTCTTTGCTTTCTCAGTGAGAACTGGGCCGGGCCTTTGCTGCTGATGGTTAGATGACAGAAAGAGAATAGTGGAATAGATGAGAGTTGCACATAAATGAGAAATTCATCAATCTCTAATGCCCCACTGAGGATATTTTTATGGAGGGTTTTTTGTAATAAGATCATAAATTGGCCACAAAATATTAGTTTGAGTCTTATATTATTGTTTTGAATGTTTTTGTTAAAACATATGAATGTCAGAAACAATATTTAGGATTACTTTTCCAAAATTAAGATGATGAAAATCTAACCTTGTTAAAAGTGGTGATTGTCGCCTTTAAATGTTTGCATTACATCAACATGTAATGTAATACTGCCCCCTTGTGGCGATAGAGTGGTTCACAAGTCAAGTCAGGACACGCCATGGCAAAATTCAGGAAATGCTATCATAGATTCACAATACAAAAAGAACACAAAATCATACAAAACTATTTTTATGTATATGAACAAATATATAAATATTTATTTACTAAATTATTTCAAAAGTTACGCATGGAAAAATGACTTTTGGTGAAACTATTGACAAATGACATCTTAATGCAGCTGGTTTCCACTGGATTTTATATAAAAGGAAAAGACAAAAAGGAGCAAAATCCACAGCACACTTCAGATATTATTTAATTTAATTTAATTATGCACTAT